>NC_056732.1:740809186-740846686 GCF_019279795.1 Protopterus annectens
GCCAATGAGCATATATACTTCCCCAGATCTCAGGAGGAGTTGGCTAGCAATATCGCCACTTCCACCGTGTGGCACAATACCGGAGGTACTGGGTGCGATAGACTGTGCGCACATACAAATCAAGTCACCACCTGGGGAGCAGGGTAGGCGCTACATAAACCGCAAGGGATTCCCCTCCATCAATTGCCAGGTCGTGTGCAATGCGCAGGGCATTATCATGGATGTGTGTGCTGGCAGCCCTGGAAGCTACCACGACTCCCATATCTGGCATGCCTCACAGCTGTATCAGGTATTAGCCAGGGGGGACATCACACAAGGCCACCTTGTGGGGGATGCTGGCTATGCACTGGAGCCGTGGATGATGACTCCCATCAGAAATGCACACACACACATGCAAGAACGCCATAATGAGGCACACGCACAAACCAGAATAATCATAGAGCGTGTGTTTGGGATGCTGAAATCACGGTTCCGGTGCTTGGATACATCCGGTGGAGCCCTGCAGTACTCTCCAGGCACATGTGCCCACATATTCATAGTATGTGCCATGCTACATAATATGATCCTGCGGAAGCAGCTGCTGCAGGGACATAATGGTGAAGGGCCACAAAGCCCACCACAACTGCCAAGGCCAGTACAGGCACAGAGGGTTCAGGACCATGAACACACTGTGCCAGCCCCAGTAGGCAGGCGGAGGCGTACCCAATATGCCTATGCCCTGGCAAAGAGGGAGCGTATAGCACATACTCTGACAGCGTAGGCCCCATGGACTGACACCTCCCTACCTGCACACACAGTGAAATGGATGGCACACAAACATGGCCACCCGTAAAGTGTACCGTATGGGTGGCCCCATGTGTGACTCCAACATAGGCAGCACCCAAACACTGCACACCCAACAGCTAGCGGAGCATAGAGCGGCAACACCTGAACCGTACGTGGGTCCTACAGCAGACGGCGTTGCTGTATGCTGCCATGTTTGCTGCAAGGTGTATACATATAGACATGTACATATGTGCATATACAGATATGGAGATAGATATAACCACACACATAGAAATATATGTACACATATACATATAAAGTACAACAGGTAAGACAGGGAATGAGAGGGATGCAAGGTGACAGAGAAGTAACACGCGATATCTGTACATAGTAAACATAGTGAACTACAACCTGAGCATCCGGGAGGTTTAACAGAACAGGAAACCGCCACCCATGGAAAGCTCAACATATCGAAATGCATAACATGAGTCGGGATGATCGCCAGGCCACAGTACAGTAACAGTACATGTGCGGGTAATACTATGATGATATGAGGGTGGAGGTAGACACTGCCGCCGGTGATGCGGGCCATGCAGGTACTGTGTGCAACCATCCCTGTGACTGCCGCAGTATGTGCGTGTGCGGTGGCGGTGCTGTGTGTTCCGCTGTGCGAGTGTAATGTGTGTGCCACTGTAAAATGTGTATGTTGGTGCCATGTGACAGGCGGAGTGGAACAACATGTGTAGGCATACAGTATAGGAACCACAGGCGTATGTACACCAGTACTCCCAAAGTAGTACTGAGAGCCCCTCCTGGCTAGGCGCGTGGTGACGTATAACGATGCAAAGTGAAAATGTCCCAGAATGTACCACAGGAATATAGCCAACATGAAATGGAAAGGACGTATGTAGAAATCCTGACCGTATGTATGACACCGATATGCTAATTGCAAAACGATACGTCGGCAAAGTCACACAGCAATAGCAATGTACCGCGGAAATACGCATATGCTACCCCGGTACTGATCGTGGCCACGTATCGGCCCGTACACACCGCTGTCTGTTCTACAAGTGTCAAACAAGCAATCGCCACCTGAAGAGGTGGCAACCACTAGCAAATAGGCCGTCCAAAGTACAGGACCACAATGACTGTAAATATCCGGGACAGAATGACAATGGATAGTCGTCACGTACAAACAACCGCAGATATACCACCGATGTGACGGAGGAATACATGCAGGAAGCACACACGCAGGCGATACCAACACCACATGACAACAACACTACCTACACTCCCAGAACAACAGACAAGTAACTGCCAACTTCCCAGGCAGGGATGGAGCACACAGACAAGCATACCGTGTATGTAGAGATGCAAGGCCCACAACCCGTATCCGTCACCTACAACCTCCGATATTCCCCATCGCACATATCAAAGGGATACAAGCCGTAATAGCAGCACAAACATACAGGCAGTCAATGACAGCTGCATAACCGCAACATCTCGCGTGGGAAACACTATCAACAGCGGATGCATACTTGCATCCGTTGTTTAAAGGAATACAACAGCTATGTTACACATCCGAATGCAAGGCGCCATCAACATACGCCGTCAGGACAGGGACACCCACATGTCGAACAGAATACCATACCCAACACACACAATCCACGGCTAACACCAGTGCGAAATGTACCTGGCGCCACACATAGTGGCTGCAGTTACACATAACATAACACAATACAGACCATCTCCACGAAGGTAGGGCAAATAACCAACGCCCAGGTGAGGAATGCAACCATGCCCTAGTTACGACGCGTAATGTACGAATGGAGTAGATGCACAGGTGATATGCGCACAAGTACACACTGAGGAACAGCCATTGGTGTGATGAACCCACATGTTGCAGGTAAAGGCGGTTATAAGGATGACTGCCGGGATATTCAAACCGTATGCTCATACCGAACTACAACCTACAAGCGGATATAGTGAGAAAGCGCAATAGCGAGACACGTAGCGAAAATGGAAGGAAACACATAAAGGTATGTAGAACCCACGATATATGCGGGTGTGTAACGCATGATGTGTATGATGAAGCTGCACTGTATGTGAGCGGTGTTTGTAAGTAAGGATACTTGTACATAATGCAGAGAGTGGTGAAAGGTGGTTATGTAGTGCTATCCTGCTGAGCATACCAATGACTGTGGACACCGTGTGCACAGCAGTGGGACATCATGTACACAGCCGGGATAACACAAGGGCTGCCACAGGGGGGCAGAACACAGAACAATGCCACACCACACGCCGATGCTGGCAGTGGATGTCCAACAAGGAAGTGCCATAGCAGGGGATAGGACATGTATGTATACTGTCACAGCACACATGTGTATGGGCATATACCGTCGATGTCATACGTAATGTGCGCACGGCGTGCACGTATGCCTTGCAGTAGGGGATACTATGTCAACTATGTGTAATGTAAAGCTGTCATGGTGGATATGACAGACATCATACACAGTATCACAGGCATATCATGCATAATGGAGTTATGGCCTATTGGTATGTACAATAACAGGATATGTATGGCCTGTACATATGGGACAGAGTAGTAGCATAATAGCCATCGAAATGGGAGGAACACCAAGTAACCATGGATAAGCGATCTGTAGCAGGTGCAATGTGGGCAACAATGAAGTCCGGCAGGTCCATGTGTAAACACATGTGCAGTGGACACAGTAGTGTCACCTCCCCATGGTAGTGTCCAGTGAACAGAAGAGGTGGGTGTCAACTGCATGTCTACACAGTACTGCTGCTGTGGTGGTACCATGACTACGTGTCACTCAAATAGCAAGGGAGCTATCACATGAACAGTGCCACTGTGTGTCCTTGTGGGATGTGCACAGGACCTATGTTCCTCAGCACGGTGTGTGTTGTGTCTGCGTAAGTAACACAGAAGCCCAGCCCATGCAATGTGGCATGTGTGCACATATCCATGACTGGTGCGTTCACACTGCCCACTGCAATTGCCATGTATGAGTACTACATGCATCAGTAATGTGGAGGACATGGTCCATGTCAGAGCAGAAGACACCCCTGTGTATGTGGTATGCAGATGTGTACAGATGTGTTACCCGTCAGTCAGCCGCAGATGTAAACTGTCTGAGCCTGGTACACATCATGGCATGATAATGCTGTGCCATGTAAAGTCGTAGCCATCGTGGAAGGTACACCACGAATGTGGTATTGTAACCCTGCCCGTGTGTAGATGTGTGTATGCCACAGGTACAATGGCTACCTATGTACCAGCAACATACACAGTACAGATAGGTGTGGCCCTGCAGATGTGTACCCATGCCACAGTGGAATATGGCAACCACAGCACCATGTGGGGCATGTGTGTGTACAGCAACCATGTACAATTTGATATGCATGTACGGGGACGGTATCCATGTGATACTCAGTGGATGAATGTTGCCATGCAAAGGTGATGTGCATGCACCATGTGTCATGCATCCTGATGCCATGACACCCACATGATGTATCTGCCACACCGACACCCATACAGTTGTTATCTGTATGAGCTGGTGGAGCTATAATGGTGCCAGGTATGTAGATGTGGGATATCTAGGCATGGACAGTACTCTGTGACAGCATGTTGTGTATGTAAGCAAATAGTGAACATGAGGGGCCCCATGACTGAGGACTGTGTAATGCCACATGTACCTGACATGTAGTAGGTAGCATGATATGCTGGCACCACTGTGTGTCCTGCCCAGGAGTCATACAGCCTAACATCCTGAGACACAGGGTATGATGTGGCGGTGGATGTGTACATTGCCAATACCAGAATGTGGAATGGTGCTGAAGGCCAATCTGAGGACAATGTCTGATCTGTTGCCCTCTGTACTACACCAAACACCCATGCAATGGTATGACAGGTGGCCAGCATGTGTATGTGGCGTGCTGTGGCACACAGAAGCCCAACAAGGGTGCCAGTAAAGGCATGGAGGTCATCAATGAGTGTGTGAAGCACGTTTGTGAGGATGTGCCCCAGTGCCATACAGAATGGCCCAGTCATGGGTGTCTGAATGCAGTCCCACACGTGCAATGCAGTGCCACCCACGTGTAGTGCGATAGATGCGGCAGTGTGTCGGTCAAGGTACACAATGTCCGACAACAGGCTAGCAGTGAAGTCAGTGGGCTGGTGTGGAGACACATACCAAACAGGTTGGCGGGACATAACAGCTAGGGAGCTCGGAAGGTGACATCGGGACAGTGTCTTAGGACATAACGTGTGCATGGCAGTACCATGTATGTGTCCACAGGGACATTACGATGTCCATGTATGGATTGCAACCCTGTAGTGAGTGAGAGTGTGTATTGTTGGTAGGTACACCATTGCCTGGCATGTTGCCAACATTATCTCAGTCAGCAATGCCTGGGTGACTGTTGTATGCGACATCGAATGTGGATGTAGCCAAACAACACAGACATACCACCACACTGCCTGAGGACCCACACTGCAATGTGCGGCAGTCATGTGTAGGTAGCTAGCCTTGGAGCATGTGATGGACCACGATGACTCACCATGGCTGTCAAGTGATGCACCCACACATGTGAATATACCCACCGTGCAACAGCCTGCACATGTGCCCATACAGCAGATGTGCATGGAACATGACCACCACCGTGGCGTCTGTGAAAAGGCCAGTACCGCCATGTCTCTGTGTGGAATAGCATGGTCCCTACCATTGCGTACATGCTACGGAAGTGCACTGTGATATGTGTCAGCATAGTCATGTAGACTGTCCATCTGCCAGGGTGCCATGCCATTAACAACCCCTGTCAGCCCACGGCAGTAGTACCGGCTGTAGAACACATGTACCATCTATGCTGCGATGGGTGTGTGTCCAGGGTGTGGCTAGCAGGGCCGTGAAGCATATATGTTCATCTACCAAAGGGGGGATAACCCCAGGTTTAACACACCAGACACATGGAGGTATTGTGCATGCTGAGGGTAGTGTAGGTATGGTATGTGTTGTGTAATGTGTCACCCAGCTAGGTGGAGTGCATGCCCAAGCATGTGTGGGTACATGGGTGTTCACTCTAGGGAAGTGTGGGTTGCTGTCAGCACATGGCAGTAGCAGCTGTCCGAGGCCCAATGTACAGTATGACAACACAGACAGCATGTAACCTGTGGTGTACAGTGTAAGCTCTGTTGCGTGTTACAATGTGTGTAGCGGTCACAAACATGGGTATCTGAACATGGAGCACCTACGATGCATTGTGTTCGGCAAATATCCAGTATGTGTGCAAAACATTGTGTGATGTGGGATCTCCTCACCTGTGTGTGTTGCAGTCCAGGTATGTGCTTGTGAGGTATGATCCGTGTACAATCTGTACTTGCAGGTGTGCTGTGCAGAGCATGGAGGCAGGTCCCAGGCACTGCAGATAAATGTGAGTCGTGCACTAGTGTGTGTGCCTTGCTTGTGTGCAGCACAGTGGAAGGTGCAAGCATTGTCCCACATGACCGCATGCCGTGCCTGCCTGTGACAGCCCTGCTGTAGACAGTCATGTGACACCGCCACAGAGGCAGTATAGCATGTGAAGATGTACATGTGTGCTCCACACCCCAGGCAGATGTCCGCAGGTCATGTGTGCAACAGCAGTGTGGTCGACCAGGACTGTCATAGTGGTCTGATACCACATGCCTGTATAAGTACAGTATGAGCATAGTCAACAGTTGCAGTGACAGAGTAGGTCAATGTACAGTGCCCCGTGTTCAGACCACCGCCTACCGTACACTTGGCTAGACACACACCCAGAGGGTGAATATACCGGTGAGCCATCACATGTCCCAGTACACGTAGCCTGTATAATGCCATCACAGGGCGGTCACAATAACATGTGGTATGACAGACATGTTGTACCAGGTGATGTGTCATGTGCGCATATGTTGAGTTGCACAGCCGTTCACACGTCCGCAACATATCAGTGCATGATGCCTAGTGTAACATGATGTGTGGAACTGCACTGTGATCCACAACAGGGTTATCTGAGACAGGTGTGTTGTGAATGGTGTAACCCATGGTTCCACGGGATATACACTGGTGCTGTTGGCTGCCATGCTGGGGGCCACCAGTGGTGCCTGCAGTGGTCATACAGACATACTGCACACATTGTTCTGGCAGGAATGTCCATTGTTGTGGATGATGTGTTGCTACGTGAAGGTAGGTGTGTGTTGTGAATGTTACCCATACAGATGTGACCATCAGGCGCAGTCATGGTTGTCGCCGGCATCACACCCATCCACAGCTGTCAGAACCCTGTCCCCAGAGCGGGTGTCAGCCGCCCTCGTACTGTGTGACCTATGTGCAGATGGCGGAACACCTCCTACTGGCTGGCTAACAGTGTCATCTAGGAAGGCTATGTGATGGCTGGAATACGCCGTCATAATGTATAATGCCGGTATCCCAATGAAGTACATGGAATCACACACAGTACACCATGGCTGGCATGTAAACCATGTATAACAATGACTGTGTGACAGACACAAACAATGCGGAGCCATGTTGGACATGCACCCAAGAGAACACCAAAGGAGGTATGTTGCACATATCGATGTACAACTGTCAGCTATGGCCATAGCATGGATGCAGACGCATATCCCCCACAGGCAGTACCACGCCATGTAGGTAGGGGGCATTGCACGACTACATGTGACAGTTGCTGTACCGACACATGTACTGCATATCCGTCATGTAGGGGTAGCAGTGGTGCATGACTGTTGTACATGCCTGTACATATGACCATGTCCCACAGGATATGTGTTATGTGTGTACAACACGTGTTGTACCGTCATCAAGCTGTGAAGTGTATGGCTGCCAGTGTACCTGTGTGACATGGTCTGCAATGGGTGCAAAGGTACGCAGTAGTGCATTTCATGCCCACATGCCCCACACAGGTGCATAGCCTGAACATACAATACAAAGAGGGTGTTGGATCATAGCAACCCACAAGAGGAGATGGGTACGGGTGGCAACCCACTACCACCCGTTCGGGTAAGGTGTGCATGTCCATGACACAGTAGCACCGAGAAGCTAGCAGTACAGCAGTACAGGGTGGCATGCATATATGTTCACTAATACCCACTGTGTGTCCCTCCACTGGCCCGTGGACAGACAGACACCAACACAATGTGCAGAATCGACATGTGTACAGCACATCACCGCTGCCTACTGTAGAACAGGCTTGCTGTGTAGACATGTGCACAGAAGGTCTGCGCCAGCCACACTCAAACACGTTATGTGTCGAACCCCACCATTATTTTAGCCCATGCCACAGACAGATGTGCACGCATCTGTGTATGTAAGTCTGGGAATGTCCCCGGCCTAGCAGTATAGCTGTGTCAGTGTTGCGAACAACATACGGAATGGGCTGTGTGTGTGAGGTGTGCGTCATACGTGTATGGTCCGATCGGCGATACCATCAGTGCCCCTGCTATGTGAACATCCCTGTCCCCATACATGGATACCCATGCTGTGCCCAACACCACGCTCCCGTGGGAGGGATGGCGCTGTGCGGTGCACCAGCTGACATGGGGGTGGCAGCAGGCACTGGATGTAGACATATGTGGTACCCATGTCAGGCCAGGCAAACATCCATGTGCATGGGATAGCAGTGTGTGGGCACATACAGCACTGTGTTGAACAATATCGCAGCACATAGCACCTGTCAGGGGTAATGTGTATGCATGGATGTGCGATACCTGCATGCACCATACACACCCCACCAAGCAGCGTGCAGCCTACCTTGCAGAAGGCCAGTGTCCACACCATGTTGATAGACATGTGTAATGTCCATATACACATAAGCAATGACATATGGAATGACAGCCACCCTGCCAATATCAGTACCCCCCAGGTGGGTCACATCCCAGTGCCATGTATGTGACATACCCTGCCATACCATGCAGCCCTGCTCAGCAAGGCTGCACGTGCTATCACAGTCCTACATGGTGCGATGGACAAATGGCACTTGCACTATCAACCGTCCACACCAGTAATGTGGCAGTGATGCACCCTGTGGTGTCACAGGTGCTGTGTGTTTGTGTGGACAGCGTGCGTGCGCACATGCTATGCATGACCTTTCCTGCAAATGTCACATGGTTACACATTGTCCCATGTGTATCACATGTGCAATACAGGTGAGCCGTGGCAGGTTGGCCAACACCCGTACAGTGCTGTGTAGATGTACATGGCACAACACATGCATGTACAGGTGTCCATGTGTATGTGTGCAGTGCCACCGCTGGCGTTCATAATGGCGGCGTGCGTGATGCCTACTGACATATACACAGCATCCAGGTGAACAGTACAACTGTTGTCACATTGGGACACGTGCCAACTGATATGAACACAGGCGCAGGCAGGTACACATGTCCACAGCAGGCTACCATCAACATGGTGTGTGTACAGTGTGATGAGTTGACACACAGATATGATATGAAACCCACTGCTTAATGGTGTGACGGCAACACGTCAGCTGTGTCACTGCCATGATGCATCGCAGAGATTACTGTGCAGATGTTGTACATGTCATAGCAATGTATGTCCAGCAGTATGCCAGTACATCAGTGTAAATGTGACCTGTCACCATCATTATGTCTTACAGATAATGCCACGTTCCCGGCTGCCAGCCTTCAGCCGCCAGGAGGATGACGTGATTATCCCGTTGCTCCACGACAACTACGATATACTATTCAGCCATGTGCCACAACAAGCACAGCAGCGGGACGACTTGTGGCAGGATATGCGCAGGAGGGTGAACAACGTGGGTGGCAACAACCGCACCTACCAGCAGATCCGCCGACACTGCACAGACCTAATTCGGCACGCGAAACAGCGTGCTGCCGCAATCGCCAGACAACAAGGTGGGACAGGTGGTGGGCCACCAACCCAGCCCCCACTCACACACACGGAGGAGCTCCTGGCCAGTCTGGGGACACCCAGGGAACAACATGCAGAAACACTCGCTGCCATCGTGGAGGTGGGTGTCTCCCAACCAACGAGCCTGGAGCTGCCTGGTAAGTCAGTCTTGCATGTGTGTATGATAACTGGCGTAGGTGTGGGTGTCATAGTACACCACATAATGTACCAACACATGCCAGGTATATGGCCACACAAGCTGCATACTACAGTATGCTACGTTATGTTTGCAGACATGTGCATAACACATGCTACCACACAGGTACATGATGTGACATGCACAGTGCTTACTGTGGCTACAGTAATGGATAATGTGTATACTGTTGTGTCGCCCCTATACAGGTACCTCTGGCGTGTCGCACAGACATGGGTCCGTCGCAGGTGAGACTGTTGCTAGTAATAGGCATGTTACACTGTATAGATATTCCCCATGTGTCCAGGTATGACATGCACACCTGGGTCTGCTCCAGTCACGGTATACAGGTTGCACCACCCGACACACACGCCACCCATGTACAGTAGATACAACCGTTAGTATACACCGGCATGACACCACATAACCCATCGGTGTGATATGTGCAGTCAGCTATGCATACAATGGTGGAGGTGTTCTACAATGGCTGCATGTGTAGTATGCATCGGAATGCCTTTGCGGTAAGCACACAGTACCACATAGTGAGCTGTGATCTGGCCAGCACACAGGTGTTACCAATGTGACCTATGCCCCTGCATTCTGTGCACACGTTGTGACATGGCACATGACATGTCCCATGCACGTGGTGTTCTGTCTGCAACATTGTCACACCATGACATGACCTCATGCGACATAGCAGACATCCACAATGTCTGCATAGCCTTCGAATGTGACACCTCAGACTAGTATGGGTGTATGTCACATGGGCCACCACAGAGATGTGTACATGATGCCCATCACACACAATTGTCCATGACCCAGTCAAACATGGCCATGGGTGATACCCACAGGCATGTTGCCACACAGTACATCTGCAGTGGGTAGTCATCTTTGCACCCTGTCCACACATAGTGCGATCATAGCTGTAGTGGACCCCTGTACATCTGATGTGGTACACCAGACAAGCAAAATGCCTGTCTGCAGCCACTGGAGGTGCCACCAATGTCTACCATATACGTGCTGTGGAACAGCATGACTGTGTTGCAGACATGGCAATGCAATGCGTCCATGTTACGCATCGCACAGAAACATACCTGTGTCTTGCTGCCATGCAGTGGCACAGTGCCCGTACTCCCCACTGTACAGCTATGTACACAGCTCACACCAACCACACCTGCACAGACATCCTTGTTACACATGCATTCTATCTGTAGCCTGTACACATAACACTGCACTGTGACGTCCAGTTTGATGTGGTGCATGTGGTGGGACACCATTGTCACATGTCCAGATGTTATCGCACATGTTTGCGGTGTACATGACAAAGTGGCGCCAGCCATGTGTAGTGTTAACCCGCCTGTGGCCACACGGTGTATCACGGTGATGCATGCAAACTACCATGAATGTGTGTACTGCAAGCCTACTGAAATGACACCTGCTTGATGTAGTGTGCACCCCAGGGCAGTATGCATACTACCACTATTAATGTCTGGCCTGCATTCACTGAGCTGTGGTGTGGGAATGCTGCATGCCACCTGCAATATCACATGCATGATGTGTCTGCATGTGTGTGTGTCTGCGTGTGTGTGTCAGCGTGTGTGTGTCTCCGCATGTGTGTGTGTGTGTGTGTGTGTGTGTCTGCGTGTGTGTGTGTCTGCGTGTGTGTCTGCGTGTGTGTAATGTATCTTACAGTATGTCTTTGTATCCACAGGTGCTGTAGGTGCGTTCCCCTCCTGCGGTCCATCTGATGCTAGTGTCCCCACAGATACTAGCGGTGATGACCATATGCATGAGGCACAGGCAGGGTCATCACGGGCAGAAGCTGCGCCATTGGTTAACATCCCACCTATGTCCCCTTCATCTCCGCACACGGTTCAGATGCCGACACATACCACATCACCGTTGCCCATAGAGGAAGGACAGTCATCGTCTGTTGGCACTGAGCAGGACTGTGTGGTGGCTAGAGAAGGTGCGGGTACACACCATGTTGCCAGTGTAATGACTGGTGATGTGCCACACAGGCATGTGGCTGGTGCTGCTCGTAGGAGGAGCTCTGGTAGACATGCACCTGCCGTACAGGGTGCAGCAGCTGGTATCACCAGACGCATGTTTCAGACTGTAATGGCGGCACAGGCACGTGCCGAATGGCAGAACCAAGAAGGGCAGAGGCTGCAGAGGGACGCAATCCGTTCCTTAAATGAGAACATCCAGTCATTGGCGAATGCTCAACAGCAGCTTGCCGATGTTCTGGATAGGAGATTAGGTGAGATGGTTGGAATCCTCGACCGAGGCATGTCAATCCGCGAGCGTGAGCTGTCTGTGCTGGAACACCTGGTAGGGGTGAGGCGTAGGACACGTGGCCGTAGGCCAGCAACACCACCTAGTGCAGGTCGGCGTGTGCGTGCCACCTCTCATGCCCACTCACACAGTGCTGGTAGCAGCAGTAGTGCAGCTGGTGCTACACCAACCACACCAGGACACAGCAGGCCACGTGGACGTGGCCCTGGCTGGTCCCAGCGTGGACACGGTTCCAGCGGACATGTGTCATCGGAGAGTGGCCACTCCATACCTCCACCCGGTAGTGCCCGTGCGACCCCAGGCAGGCACGGGTCACGCGTGGCAGGCGGACACAGTGAGCCATACAACCTGCACTGTACAGTCTGGGGCTGCCAAGTATACCCGTGTAGGCATCACAGATGGCTGAACTGTGTACACACATACCCACACACAGCAGATACAACTGTAGGGCTCCACCACATCCACATGCATACTGCACAGTCATGCCCAGTATATGCACCGGCCCTTACACACACACATGATGTCATCCATTGGTACAGCCTATGCCCCTGGCACACATATCACCCTGTGCATATGATGAAGCCTCTGCCGCAGCACCGTGTTCCACACCATCGGTGCACGGTTATGCAAACATATTCTGATGCACAGGGTGGACAAGATAGTGAGAGGTGTATGTGATACCTGTGTCCGCATAGTGCGATGTGTATGTTGCAGTGGTTGTGTATGACAGGTGACAGGTGCGTATGTGGCGTGGGTTGTGTACCGACATCATGCAGCAGACATACCATGTAGTGCAGGTGCAGCATACATTGATCTGTGTACACGGTATGCGTGGCGGTTACATGTGTAGCACCATGTTGGTTCTGTTAACCTGTATGCCAAATATGGTGTACTTGCATGTGCCTACTGGGAGCACTGTTATCAGTCCCCACGTGTAGCTGTGGGTTACCCACAGGCACATCTGGCAATATCAGCATACCACAGGTACCCGCAACCTGCATGGACCCCTACATAGGTACATAGGCGCATAGGTACATACCAGCCTATGTGCCCTACGGCATGTGTAAGCCTAGCCAGAGTGTGTGTGGCTGTCACCACCCCTTAGGATGAGGATACTACATCCATCGGTTCACTGTCCCTCTGTCCAGCAGTGACACAGAGATGATGCCTGGCGCATACCTACGATCACACATCCACCGTCAGGATTACTCTTGGACAAAGTCAGTCAGTGGCTCTGCTTCACATGGGCTGGGAATCCTTTCCATGTTGTAGGGGTCTCTGGGCGATGACCCTGTCCCCCCAGCACGTCCTATTTATGTCCGTGTTGAGGTGTCTGTCAGTTGCATCTGTGCGCGTGTTTGCTTGGAGCCTAGGAGGTGGAACATGTCCATGTCACCCAGGTCGGACATGGCCGTGTATGACAGGCACAGATCACCTCAGAGCAGACGGGCTGAGAAGGTATACAGCCGGAGTCCTCTCGGTCGGGCAGCGTGTGACACATGTCTCAGCACCTTTATCCCTGTGTTGTGGAACGTTTGTGGTCCTTCCGAGTGCTGCAGGTGTCAGGTTAGGTACATCCCAGATGTGGCGTTGTATGCAATCATTGGTCTGATGTGTGAAGAGTACAGGGGTACAATGAACTCCCCTGATGTGGATGTGAATCCCTTCCTGACCAGGTGGCCACAGTGGAATGTCTTCCCAACCACATTGGCAATGTGAGTGTCGACAGAGGTTACCGACAGGTGTGGTACCCATGTCCTGATCACGTCCACCATGTTTAATGGATTACCACCTATATGGTAAGTCGGGTGAACATGTCTTTCCCACTGGGTAGGTCTACACCTTCCCTGGCATGTAGCATCAGGCCATGGCTCTGGCACCAGTTATCCATTTCTATGAGACCCCAGGTGGATGTCCGTGTCTGATGGGGTGTTGAGTATGGTGGCCGGTGTGCAGTCATCTGCATACCTTGTCTGCCACAATCCCCCTATGTTTGCATGCACATTGGAAGGTTGAATGCCGAACAGGAGGGGTCCAGGACTGAGCCCTGTGGGCCACCAGTCGAGACCAGCTTGGAGTCTGACATGGCACCAGGAACACAAACCCTGTGTGGTGTGACCTCCATCCAGTTGGCAAACCATCGTGTGACATATGTCTCCACATGTACGCTAGTGAGCCTTTCCATGCTGCCCACGTGGAGTGTTGTTTGAACGCTCCCGCCAGGTCATGGTAGTCTGTGCAAACCGACGTACCCCCATCAATGGCCTTAGTGACCCCTCCAGACAGGTCGAGCAGGTTTGGGAGGCGGGATCTGCCCTTGACTAAGTCGATGTGGGTATGTTCCGGTATTGGCTGTACACCACTGTCTGTATTTATGGGCTCCAGTATGGACCTCCCACAGCTTTGCAGACAAGGCTTGTCAAGCTGATAGGGCAGGGATGTCTACAGTCCATAAGAGCACTACCCTGGTGTAGTGGGACCACAGTTGCCGTATGCCATCCAGCGGGGACCTAGCCCGTAGTAAGCCTAAGATGACACAGCGGCCTTATGTGCGGGCGAGGGCCTCAATGAGGTTGTGTAGCACACAGCCAGGGACACCATCTGGTCCCATTGGTGCTGTGTTCACCGCTTAACAGATATCAGATCTCTCCTGGGCATACGGGATGTTTGGGAGGCTAGACTCTGGTGGGATGGATACGTCCCCTCTTGGAGCAGTAGATGTATGCATGGAACATGTCCGCTGGTTTGTTGACAATGTCTGTGGGTTCAGTGATCATTGTACCATTCTGGAGTAATTCCGGGCATGACTGTGTGCTCCCACCCATGTCCCTACCACAGCTAAGGAAGGCCCTATGGTTGTCTTATGTGTCCTCTGCAGTACCACTCCCACAAGCGGCCTTGGATGATTGTATGTGTGATCGTATGTTAACGCCGGTATTAATCAGTGATGCCTTTCCTGGTACTGATATTGCTCTGTCATGTATTAGCTCCAACCCTTGTTGTACAGTTTGTCAATGGCTGGGGTCCACCAGACCATGTGCCTGCCTTCGGTGGACAAGGTCCTGATGTTATCAGGATCGCTTGGTGCAGACATCCCTGGGGGTGCTCATAGAAGGCATTTGTAAGGGTTTCAGCAGTGTGGCCTGTGTTTACCACTGGCATGGAGGCCTTGTAGGGTACCACACCGGTCGTATGACGTGTGTGGTTCGCTGTGGAGAGGTCGTCACTGTGGTCTCCCATGCCGGTGTTGGGTGCAGGATGCGGATCACCAGTGGATTCACTATACGGTCTGACATCACCATCGAGGGATGTACATCCTGTGTGGAGCATATCGTCCCCATGTGTGATGATCAGAACTGGTATACGTCCCCCCCTTGTGGGTATGGTGCATGGTTGTTCCACAGCAGTCAGGTGTATGAACACCTGTGACCTTTGGCGTAGGGTGTTGTGTCCTGGGTAATGTTCCCGGTCTATGTATGGGTGGTTGATGTCACCCAATATGACGGTGTTGTGAGAGCATTCACACTCACCAGTGTCTTCAGGAAGGCTGTGCAGGTATCCTGGGTTTGGGAGGGTGGTCTGTAGCATGCAACAAACTGTAGGGCAGTCCTAACCATGGTTAATTGCACCTGGATATTCCCTGCTGCTACGTGCATCTCTGCCAACATGCAGGTGTGTGTATCCTTCATGGAAATGGTGTCTCCCCCTCCTTCTGTGTTAGGTCCGGGTTATGGTCCTGAACACGTGATATGGGGTATGACCCGATAGTGCTGGGGTGCTCTCAGCAGCCCTGACCAATGTTTCAGTCATAGCACTGACATCGATGTCCTCCATACTGAGGAGGGCATTTGAGGGTGTGCAGCTTGGCCGTAGACCACTGGCAGTGAGCAGTATTATCCTGTGTGTTCTCCAGGTTTGTAGTGTAGGGTGGTAGGTTTATCATTCCAGCCGTGCCTGCAGTGAGCACTGTGGGGGTGGCAGGTGCCTTCGCCAAACCCTTGAAGACCAGGGGCGACAGCTGCCAGCCATACCATGCGAAGGGGCGTGGCGTGACAAGCATGTCATCCCAGGTATGAGGAATCTGGATCCCCTCAGACTGACACCGGTAACCAGGCACATTATCAAGGGTGACCACATTGAGCCAGTATAGTGGCATCATACTTGATGAGGGTGGGATACTGCCCAGGGTCAGGGACATGCCGGCCTGGGCTACACAATCTGAGTGGCCCTCTATGTCTCCTGTACTGTATCCCAGGGTGGTATGCCACCAGTCGTTGACACCAGCATGGGCAATGACCGCGTCTTACCTGTACATGCTGCGGAGTGACCTGAGTGCGTGTGTTATGTGGCGTATTCCAGCGCCCGGCAGGCAGCATACTGTGATCATTCCCTTGTTCAGTGTGGTGGGTGGGACGTCGGTGTGTCTGGCAGTGGCGTCACCCATTACAGGTGTGTCTGGCAGTGTGTGTGTCGCCTTTGGGGTTCGACAGTTTAGCACACAGACGTTGAGAACTATGTGTTGCATGTCCTATGTCTTGTGGAGGCAGTAGCTTGTGTGTCTGCTTCAGAGTGCTCGTTAGGTTCGTGACATGTCTTACAGTGCCTCCAGGTATGTCTTAGTGTGTTCATGTGTTTGATTAGCATTTGCGATAGTCACATGTGACACTGGGTATGTGGTGTGCATGGTGTCCTTCCCTCAGCGTGGTCTTGCGGTCATGGTTTGAGAGAGCACAGCCCCTGTCTGGCTATATAGTTGCGTCTGTCACATGTATTATGTTCATTGGGGGAGGTGCGGCTTGTCCGTGTCCATGAGGCACCTGTAACAGTGGCCAGGACGCCCAGATTCACCATCTGAACAGGAGAGGTCGCTAGCAATTGACCCTTCGACATGCCAGAGAATGTGAATGCATTTGCTGTGTAACCGGTTCAGAAGGCACCTATAGGGAAGTGGGCACACAAGGGGACTCTAGGCCAGTGTAGTACTCCATTTAGTATACATGTACTTTATCTATGTAGGAATACTATGGGAGCAGGTGCAGAGCTTTTGTGATATAGAGAACAGACAGTCGGGATTGCAAGAACAGAGGTCATACACATAAACCTGCGAGCACGGAGCGGATACATTGTAACGTTGCTTACACGGTACATGACGCACATGTCCACACAGATACTGCACCTGACGCCTGTGGTCGGTGCCACAGGCTACGGTGGACAGAGACATCACATACATGGCATGACACAGTACAGGTATGGTGATATTCTGCAGGTGTCGTACGCAGTGTGCTGGCTACTGACCGCAGGTGTCACCTGTCAGCTGTGGTGCACAGTGTTCGACAGTCGGATGCTGTACCGGTACAGGAATATTCCCGTATTCGCGGGGCGTACACCTCTATGGCACACACACCATTGTGTGCAGATGGGGACACCTGTCTGTGTGGTCGGCACCCTCACAAGACAATGCACCGACGCGCCATGTCACAGGGGGTGGTCTTGCACAAGTGGCCAGTAAGGCTCACAGGTATGGCAATGATAGGGCTGTACAATGCAGCACCACTACGGGATGGTCACCCTGTGTGGTCAGTGTCCAGTCACAACACGATATCTGCATACACCCTCTCAACAGGCAGCAGACATACACACATGTTGACACACTGACATGGTGGTGGCCACACATGTCTAGACGGAGGGATGACGTGTTGCATGTACTACACCATCCACATCGATGCACCCCACACTGAGGTAGGTACAGATCTCCACCATGGTGTACAGTGATGTGTGGCACGTGGCACATAGTCCCCCCGATCTGTGGCATACATGGGCACACATTCCTGCACACATGTTGGTGCTAGGAATGCCACACCCGCTACATGGGATTTGTGCAGGCGTGCAGCGGTATGTGGTGCATCCTGCGTACTACCACTGTATCTGGCAGCTGTGCCAATATCTGCACGTGGGAGGTGGTAGGGGTTACAGTGGCAATGTGACATATGGTCGATCCCGCATGGCCGATGGGTATGCATCATGGCAGCGCTGTCATGTAAAGGCGACATAGCAGACTGTATGCACATGGCAGGGTAGGATGGTGTGTGACACACGTGTGACCAGCACCTGCACACATGCATGTGGACAGGTGTTTAAACAAATGGTGTACACACAGACTGCCATGCGTGCTGTTACTATGCCACCATATGATGGCCCCCATGATGGGTGTGCATGTGGGAGGGGGTTGCAACTGTGTTACGGACACCAGACACCGCCCCTGCATGGCTGCACCGTGCACAGTACACGTGTCACATGTATCCCCTGTTGCCATGTGTGTATGCATTGCTACGTTGTGACATGTGTGTCAACATACATGGAACATGGACTGTGGTTTGGTATCACAGCTGTCACAGGCAAACTGTACAAGGGTATGTGTCCCTGTGAACACCGCTACACCCTGTAGGGGGTGCATACCACAGACATGTATCTGCCTTCCCTTCGTGTGTGTATTACCGCGTACGCCTGTGTCATGCATGTGGTACATCACAGGCTTCGTATGTGTCCTGCGTGCAGTCCATGCACACAGCCAGGAAATCACATATGTCACATATCCGGACATTGTTTCACTGTGGTACAGCTGCAGTCATGTGTCATACCTGTGTCAGGCCCGTGGTATGTGTGGAGCACGCCTGTCCATGTATACCAGTATGGGTGGACTACATCACACCTGTGGGATCATTGATAGTACATGTGTACTCTGCACGATGGACGTACACCGCCACATAGTCTTCTGGACATATGTCACATGCAGTTTCTGGACCGTGAGGCATACTGCTGCACCGATGACATGGTGCTGGCATAGCAGCTACAGTGTACACTACGGTGTGTACATGTTCAGCCTGCACTCGTGACGCCTGTGCTGTCATCTGTGTGTGTACGTGTGACTGCATGTGTGTCCACCCTGCGCGTGTGTACGGGTTTACCTGGCCGTGACTTGCGGTGTGTGCACTCCGTCTGCATGCCGGACGGCGCGTAGCACATACTACGTGTGTGAGCATGGCCGGGTCGCTGTGGTGTGGGTGGACACACACGCCGGTCCACATTCTGCCTCCCATGCCGTCGCCCCATGTGTATGCCTGTCTGCACTGTGCCGATTCTAAGTGTCTGAGCATGCCCAGTAAGCAGCTGTGTAGATGGACACACAGTACAGTGCACACCGCGCCCGTCTGCATTGATACCCCGGGTGCATGCCTGTTTCCCCTCCGCAACTGCCACGTCTGTGGCATGGCCGGGTTGCTGTTGTGTGGCTGGACACACACGACGGTCCACATTCTGCCTCCCATGCCGTCGCCCCATGTGTATGCCTGTCTGCACTGTGCCGATTCTAAGTGTCTGAGCATGCCCAGTAAGCAGCTGTGTAGATGGACACACAGTACAGTGCACACCGCGGCCGACTGCGTTGATACCCCGTGAGCATGTCTGTCTCCCCTTCGCAACCGCTAGGTGTGAGAGGCATGGCCAGTACACCAGTCGGGGGTACACACGACGGTCGGCACCGATGTCTGCTACTAGGCGTGTAGCCATGGCCATTGACATCCTGCATAGCCATGGTGACCATCCAGGTGACTCATATGTGGCTGTCATGCCACATTGGCTGCCTACATCCTGCACGCCGGATGCCCTCTCATAGGGTATACTGTAATGTGGTGCATCCCGTATTCATGTCGTGATGTACTGCTCCGTAGTTAGTTGGTATTCCCGACCGCAGCACTACCGTGTTACTGTACGGCCACCTTGGGATGGTAACAGGCTGTGTGACTGCGCACTCTGTCTTCATTCCCTATCGGCCGCATTGCCTCTGCAGATGATACCACCCACCTAGGGGTATGCCTCCTGACAGTGCTGTGCTCAGTAATCTCGTTAGCGTTCTGTAAATGCTTCATGCTGTAGTGAGTTCATGTAGGTAGGCGTAGGTTCGACTCTCGGCCCTTCCCTGTGTGTGTGTGTGTGTGTGTGTGTGTGTGTGTGTGTGTGTGTGTGTTTCCAGCTGCCTCTGCAGATAAACATGCTTTTAGACGCCACGCAACACATACCTTGGCAATTGCCAGCTATTCCCTTACGGGTGATGTCACCCGCCTAGAAGTATGCCTCTGACAGCGCTGTGCTCAGTAATCTCGGTAGCGCGTTCTGTAAATGCTTCATGCTGTAGTGAGTTCATGTAGGTAGGCGTAGGTTCGACTCTCGGCCCTTCCCTGTGTGTGTGTGTGTGTGTTTCCAGCTGCCTCTGCAGATGAACATGCTTTTAGACGCTTCGCAACACATACCTTGGCTATTGCCAGCTATTCCCTTACGGGTGATGTCACCCGCCTAGAAGTATGCCTCTGACAGCGCTGTGCTCAGTAATCTCGGTAGCGCATTCTGTAAATGCTTCATGCTGTAGTGAGTTCATGTAGGTAGGCGTAGGTTCGACTCTCGGCCCTTCCCTGTGTGTGTGTGTGTGTGTGTGTGTTTCCAGCTGCCTCTGCAGATGAACATGCTTTTAGGCGCTTCGCAACACATACCTTGGCTATTGCCAGCTATTCCCTTACGGGTGATGTCACCCGCCTAGAAGTATGCCTCTGACAGCGCTGTGCTCAGTAATCTCGGTAGCGCGTTCTGTAAATGCTTCATGCTGTAGTGAGTTCATGTAGGTAGGCGTAGGTTCGACTCTCGGCCCTTCCCTGTGTGTGTGTGTGTGTGTGTGTGTGTTTCCAGCTGCCTCTGCAGATGAACATGCTTTTAGACGCTTTGCAACACATACCTTGGCTATTGCCAGCTATTCCCTTACGGGTGATGTCACCCGCCTAGAAGTATGCCTCTGACAGCGCTGTGCTCAGTAATCTCGGTAGCGTTCTGTAAATGCTTCATGCTGTAGTGAGTTCATGTAGGTAGGCGTAGGTTCGACTCTCGGCCCTTCCCTGTGTGTGTGTGTGTGTGTGTGTGTGTGTGTGTGTTTCCAGCTGCCTCTGCAGATGAACATGCTTTTAGACGCTTCGCAACACATACCTTGGCTATTGCCAGCTATTCCCTTACGGGTGATGTCACCCGCCTAGAAGTATGCCTCTGACAGCGCTGTGCTCAGTAATCTCGGTAGCGCGTTCTGTAAATGCTTCATGCTGTAGTGAGTTCATGTAGGTAGGCGTAGGTTCGACTCTCGGCCCTTCCTGTGTGTGTGTGTGTGTGTGTGTGTTTCCAGCTGCCTCTGCAGATGAACATGCTTTAGACGCCGCAACACATACCTTGGCTATTGCCAGCTATTCCCTTACGGGTGATGTCACCCACCTAGAAGTATGCCTCTGACAGCGCTGTGCTCAGTAATCTCAGTAGCGCATTCTGTAAATGCTTCATGCTGTAGTGAGTTCATGTAGGTAGGCGTAGGTTCGACTCTCGGCCCTTCCCTGTGTGTGTGTGTGTGTGTGTTTCCAGCTGCCTCTGCAGATGAACATGCTCGCAACACATACCTTGGCTATTGCCAGCTATTCCCTTACGGGTGATGTCACCCGCCTAGAAGTATGCCTCTGACAGCGCTGTGCTCAGTAATCTCAGTAGCGCATTCTGTAAATGCTTCATGCTGTAGTGAGTTCATGTAGGTAGGCGTAGGTTCGACTCTCGGCCCTTCCCTGTGTGTGTGTGTGTGTGTGTTTCCAGCTGCCTCTGCAGATGAACATGCTTTTAGACGCTTCGCAACACATACCTTGGCTATTGCCAGCTATTCCCTTACGGGTGATGTCACCCGCCTAGAAGTATGCCTCTGACAGCGCTGTGCTCAGTAATCTCGGTAGCGCGTTCTGTAAATGCTTCATGCTGTAGTGAGGTCATGTAGGTAGGCGTAGGTTCGACTCCCGCCCCTTCCCCATGTGTGTGTGTGGTGTGTGTGTGTGTTCACAGCTTCCCTAGTAGAGTGGAGTTATTTTAGACGCTTGGCAACACATACCTTGGCTATCGGCGGCCATTCCTTTACGGATGTTGTCACCCACCTGTACATGTGCCTCTGGCGGTGGTGTGTTCACTGGTCCACGTAGCGTGTTCCATACCTGTGTCATACTGTTGTGCGGTTGGGTATGTGGGGGTGTGGTCAATCACCATGCCTGCCACATGTGTGTGTGTGTCCATGCTCCCAGCTGCATGGGTTCATAGGGTATGGCTTTGAGGTTTCCGCAGAACACTCATATCCTGCCGCCATCCCTGTGTTTGTGGATGGTGAGACGCAGCTCGTGGACTGCTTGTGTGCCTGCTGTGTTTGGCGACCTCCGTGGCGTGTTCTCCACGTGCACCCTGCTATGGTGTGGTGGGGTGGTGCTGTGTACGTTACACGCACGGGCTTGCCACATGTGTCCGTCTGTATCTCTGTCATTGTATATCTACGTACCTATGTTGTGCCCGTAGTGCTGCTCTTGCATGGACAGCTGTCTGTCCCATGTATCGCATATTTGCACGGCTGACACATAGAACTGTGGTGCGATGCATATCCACTCATTGTCCATGCACCGTCCGTATTCCAGAACACCCTAGAGACATCTGCTGGATATCGTGGCAGACAGCTATCCTTGCTGTACTGACACTGTACCCGTACACGCCATAAACCTTGTGTGTAATTGACTATTTATGGTGTGTGTATGTCTAACTGTGCTGTATGCATGGTCGTGTGTGTGTCCCGCTATAGCCATCTGTGCAGGTGTCGCCACTATGGGTAATCCTTGTGGACCGCTGTTTCATGTGCACTTCTGCACATACCTGCAGACCGTACTACCCCTCCTACGGCAGCGGCCTTAGATCGACTGCTGCCCTAGGCTGTAGGGCTCCATGGCGCACACCACCACAACACATGGTGCCCCCATCCTGGTATACCTACATGACACACCTACTAGACAGGTGGCCCTACTAGTGCGGCGCCCTGGGCAGCCGCAGGATTGGCGTATGCCTACGGCTGGTTATGAGCACATCACAAGGCATACGTCTACATTCGGTGTTTTACGATGGCTAGGTTATAATACCAGAGGGGGGACCTCATCAACTATGCTTTAGAATGCGGATTTAGATGGATTATTAGGTGGAGGGTTGACCACACACCAGGGCTGACCGGTGAAACACTGATGAAGCCTCTTTTGAGAAGCAGGTGGCTTAAACCCCTGTGACAGGAATGTAGTTTAGGTACAGATATACAGTTAACACACATTAGTCCACTCTTTCAGTTGTGTACCACTGTATTACATTGATATGATATGCATATCTTCTATATATATTGTTTGATCTTTGATTGATGAGTATTAGGCATAGTACAATATCATATAATACATGTGTTACTAGGATGTTTTCTGAGATGTTAATATATGTGTGTGTAGTTAACATTGCGTCTGTGCTTTCTATGCTGTGGTTACATGTTCATTGTTTGCTGAGAAATTAACCAATGAAAGTGTAAGGGGGATATTTAAAGCCTGGATGCTTCTATGTCATGTGTAAGTCTGGCGGATCCTACGGGTGAAAGCGCTTACATGTCCATGAAGTAACCTTTGTATACCATTTGTGACCTGTCGTGGACAATGTCTCGTTGACTGTTTCATCTACCTATGTGTGTTTTGGATTGTGTGCCATAAGGTGCCAGCGGTTCTTTGATGTTGATTAGGTGTATTCCATGGTCAATTGACATTAATCCTATTAATTCACTGAAGGATGTTCTCCATAAGTGTGAACGCCATAGTTTGACCATCCTATGACCTTCCTAGCTGGCGTTTTTGTGCCATTGGTATGTGTTCCACAGGTCGCCCATTTCTTCCGCGGTATGGAAGCGAGTGATCCCCATTATGGTGCTGGCAGATTGAGTGCTGTGTACGCCGGTATTCGCACGGCGGTCTGGCTTTGTATGGGGAGTGTCTACTGTAGTCCCTATCTGTATTTCCTGTGTTATGCCTCACTGCAGCTGTGTGATTCCACCAGGTTTGCAGTTATGGGTGACATCTTGGTCCTACGCTTGTCCATCCATGCCGATTGCCTACTGGACACTGGTATAGAGCAGTACACATTTCACACCTGCATTTAGCATTATCCGGTGGATGCTTTGCACAATTAGTGGGGAGTAAGGCATGTGCTACTCCCACATCCCTCCCACGGTGCGGGACAACGTATTATCTGCCAAACAACACCGAGCCCCATTTCTGCATACCCAGGATCCCATGGCTGCAACCCTCGACGGTACCCATTACACATCCGTCATGTGTGCGGAATGGGATGTGGACGCACCTCTATGGACTCTACAATCTGGGAATTTCTGTTCATATGTCCTGCATTTCATGGACAGTTGTCATCAACCTTGAACACGCTGGAGGTGCATATGTCTGGCTGTACCGTAGTCACGGCTGTCAGTTCTTCTGGGTCTCTCGATCGCAGCTGGTTGACATTGCGTACGGATGAATCTTTGGGGTCCTACTATGAACACCAATGTGCATATGTAAAGTGTAGAACTTGTTGGACTGTGTCCATCTGGCCAGTGGGTTTGACTGCTGCTGTATGTTCCCCAATCGCGGATGTCTGCTTGCTACCCATATTATGTAGTGCTACATTAACCAGGTTATTCCAAACTGAACCCAGATGGTGTAAATCCAATGATGCAGGCTAGGAAATGCTTTAACTAATCCTCAGATGTCCCATTAGGGAATTTCCGCCACTGTATTGTCAAAATAACACAACCAAAACATGTAGATCCTATTAATTCATTGAAGGATGTTCTTTATAAGCGTGAACGCCATAGTTCAGAGATCCTATGACCTTCCTAGTTGGCGTTGCTGGTGTGCCATTAGTATGTATTCCGCAGGTCGCACATTTGTTCCGCAGTATGGTAGCGAGTGATCCCCATTTTCTTGCTGGCAGATTGAGTGCTGTGTATGCCGGTATATGCACGGCGGTCTGACTTTGTATGGGGAGTGTGTACTGTAGTCCCTATCTGCATTTCCTGTGTTATGCCTTACTGCAGCTGTGTAATTCCACCAGGTTTGCAGTTATGGGTGCCATCTTGGTCGTACGTTTATCCATCCATGGGAATTGCCTACTGGACACTGGTACACGGCTGTACCCATTTCACAGCTGCATTTATCATTCTCCGGTGGATGATTTGCATTATTGGTGGGGGGTAAGGCATGTGCTATACCCACATCCCTCCCACGGGGCGGGACAACGGATTATCTGCCAAACAACACCGAGCCCCATTTCTGCATACCCACGATCCCATGGCTGCAGCCCTCGACGGTACCCATTACACACTATTCATGTGTGCGGGACTGGGATGTGGACGCACTTCTATGGACTCGGCCATATGGGTATTTCTGCTCATATGTCCTGCATTTCATGGACACCTGTCATCAACCTTAAACACGCTGGTGGTGCATATGTCTAACTGTGCCGTAGTCACGGCTGTTACGCCTTCAGCGTCGCTCCCTCCATCACGTTTCTATTGCATAGGGTTAAATTTTTGGGTCCTACAATGGACACCGATGTGCATATGTAAAGTGTAGAACCTGTTGGACTGTGTCCATCTGGCCAGTGGGTTTGACTGCTGCTGTATGTTCCCCGATCGCGGATGTCTGTTTGACTACACATATTATGTAGTGCTACGACATCCAGGTTTTTCTAACCTGAAACCAAATGGTGTACATCCAAGGATGCAGGTTAGCAACTGCTTTACATAATCCTCAGAAGTCACAGTAGGAAATATCCGCCACTGTATTGTCAGAATAACACCACCATAACATGTAGATCCTATTAATTCATTGAAGGATGTTCTTTATATGTGGGTACGCCATAGCTTAACCATCCTATAACCTTCCTAGTTGACGTTGTTGGTGTGCCATTAGTATGTGTTCCGCAGGTCGCCCATTTGTTCCGCAGTATGGAAGCGAGTGATCCCCATTTTCTTGCTGGCAGATTGAGTGCTGTATGCGCGGTATTCGCACGCCGGTCTGACTTTGAATGGGGGGTGTGTACTGTGGTCCCTATCTGTATTTCCTGTGTTATGCCTTACTGCAGCTGTGGAATTTACCCGGGTTTGCAGTTATGGGTGCCATCTTGGTCGTACGTTTGTCCGTCCATGGGAATTGCCTACTGGACACTGGTATAGGGCTGTACACATTTCACAGCTGCATTTAGCATTCTCCGGTGGATGATTTGCATTATTAGTGGGGAGTAACGCATGTGCTATACCCACATCCCTCCCACGGGGCGGGACAACGGATTATCTGCCAATCAACACCGAGCCCCATTTCTGCATACCCACCATCCCATGGCTGCAACCCTCGACGGTACCCATTGCACATCCTTCATGTGTGCGGGAATGGGATGTGGACGCACGTCTATGGACTCGGCAATCTGGGGATTTCTATTCATATGTCCTGCATTTCATGGACACTTGTCATCAACCTTGAACACGCTGGTGGTGCATATATCTAGCTGTGCCGTAGTCACGGCTGTCAGTTCTTCTGGGTCTTTCGATCGCAGCCGGTTGACATTGCGTACGGATAATTTTTGGGTCCTACAATGGACACCAATGTGCATATGTAAAGTGTAGAGCTTGTTGGACTGTGTCCATCTGGCCAGTGGGTTTGACTGCTGCTGTATGTTCCCCAATCACGGATGTCTGTTTGACTACCCATATTATGTAGTGCTACGTAAACCGGGATTTTCTACACTGAACCCAACTGGTGTGAATCCAATGATGCAGGCTAACAATTGCTTTAACTAATCCGCAGATGTCCCATTAGGACATTCCCGCCTCTGTATTGTCAAAATAACACAACCAAAACATGTAGATCCTATTAATTCATTGAAGGTTGTTCTTCATAAGTGGGAACGCCATAGTTTAAACATCCTATGACCTTCCTAGTGGACGTTGTTGGTGTGCCATTAGTATGTGTTCCGCAGGTCGGCCATTTGTTCCGCGGTATGGAAGCGAGTGATCCCCATTTTCCTGCTGGCAGATTGAGTGCTGTGTACGCCGGTATTCGCACGGCGCTCTGACCTTGTATGTGGAGTCTCTACTGTAGTCCCTATCTGTATTCCCTGTGTTATGCCTTACTGCAGCTGTGTAATTCCACCGGGTTTGCAGTTCTGGGTGCCATCTTGGTCGTACGTTTGTCCATCCATGGGAATTGCCTACTGGACACTGGTATAGGGCTGTACACATTTCACAGCTGCATTTAGCATTCTCCGGTGGATGATTTGCATTATTAGTGCGGAGTAACGCATGTGCTATACCCACATCCCTCCCACGGGGCGGGACAACGGATCATCTGCCAATCAACACCGAGCCCCATTTATGCATACCCACGATCCCATGGCTGCAACCCTCGACGGTACCCATTGCACATCCTTCATGTGTGCGGGAATGGGATGTGGACGCACTTCTATGGACTCGACAATCTGGGGATTTCTGTTCATATGGCCTGCATTTCATGGACACTTGTCATCAACCTTGAACACGCTGGTGGTGCATATATCTAGCTGTGCCGTAGTCACGGCTGTCACCTCTTCTGGGTCTCTCGATCGCAGCCGGTTGACATTGCGTAGGGATAAATTTTTGGGGTCCTACAATGGACAACAATGTGCATATGTAAAGTGTAGAACATGTTGGACTGTGTCCATCTGGCCAGTGGTTTTGACTGCTGCTGTATGTTCCCCAATCGCGGATGTCTGTTTGACTACCCATATTATGTAGTGCTACGAAACCCATGTCTTTCTACAATTAACCCAAATGGTGTTAATCTAATGCTGCAGGTTAGCAACTGCTTTAACTAATCCTCAGAAGTCCCATTATGAAATATCCGCCACTGTATTGTCAATATAACACAGCTGGAACATGTAGAACCTATTAATTCATTGAAGGATGTTCTTTATAAGTGGGAATGCCATAGTTTAAACATCCTATGACCTTCCTAGTTGACGTTGTTGGTGTGCCATTAGTATGTGTTCCACAGGTCTCCCATTTGTTCCGCAGTATGGCAGCGAGTAATCCCCATGTTGTTGCTGGCAGATTGAGTGCTGTGTACGCCGGTATTCACGGCGGTCCGACTTTGTATGGGGAGTGTCTACTGTCGTTCCCATCTGTATTTCCTGTGTTATGCCTTACTGCAGCTGTGTAATTCCACCGGGTTTGCAGTTATGGGTGCCATCTTGGTCGTACGTTTGTCCGTCCATGGGAATTGCCTACTGGACACCGGTGTAGGGCTGTACACATTTCACAGCTGCATTTAGCATTCTCCAGTGGATGATTTGCATTAGTGGTGGGGGGTAAGGCATGTGCTATACCCACATCCCTCCCACGGGGCGGGACAACGGCTTATCTGCCAAACAACACCGAGCCCCATTTCTGCATACCCAGGATCCCATGGCTGCAACCCTCGACGGTACCCATTACACATCCTTCATGTGTGCGGGACTGGGATGTGGACGCACTTCTATGGTCTCGACAATCTGGGAATGTCTGTTCATATGTCCTGCATTTCATGGACACTTGTCATCAACCTTAAACACGCTGGTGGTGCATATGTCTAGCTGTGCCGTAGTCACGGCTATTCACTCCTTTCAGGTCTCTCGATCGCAGCTGGTAGATGTGGCGTACAGATCAATTTTTCGGTCCTACAATGGACACCGATGTGCATATGTAAAGTGTAGAACTTGTTGGACTGTGTCCATCTGGCCAGTGGGTTTAACTGCTGCTGTATGTTACCCAATCGCGGATGACTGTTTGACTACACATATTATGTAGTGCTACGACAACCAGTTTATTCTGAACTGAACCCAAATGGTGTAAATCCGATGATGCAGGTTAGCAACTGGTTTAAATGAACCTCGGAAGTCCCAATGTGAGATATCCGCCACTGTATTGTCAAAACTAACACCACCAAAACATGTAGACCCTACTAATTCATTGAAGGATGTTCTTTATAAGTGGGAACGCCATAGTTTAACCATCCTATGACCTTCCTAGTTGACGTTGTTGGTGTGCCATTAATATGTGTTCCACAGGTCGCCCATATGTTCCGGTATGGAAGCGACTGATCCCCATATTCTTGCTAGCAGATTGCTTGCTGTATGCGCGGGATTCGCACGGCGGTCTGGATTTCTATGGGGAGTGTCTACTGTAGTTCCCATCTGTATTTCCTGTGTTATGCCTTACTGCAGCTGTGTAATTCCACCGGGCTTGCAGGTATGGGTGCCATCTTGGTCGTAGGCTTGTCCATCCATGGGAATTGCCTACTGGACACTGGTATGGGCTGTACACATTTCACACCTGCATTTAGCATTATCCGGTGGATGCTTTGCATTATTAGTGGGGAGTAGGTCATGTGCTACACCCACATCCCTCCCACGGGGCGGGACAACGGATTATCTGCCAAACAACACCGAGCCCCATTTCTGCATACCCAGGTTCCCATGGCTGCAACCCTCGACAGTACCCATTACACATCCTTCATGTGTGCGGGACTGGGATGTGGACGCACATCTATGGACACGTCGATCTGGGGATTTCTGTTCATATGTCCTGCATTTCATGGACACTTGTCATCAACCTTAAACACGCTGGTGGTGCATATGTCTCGCTGTGCCGTACTCACGGCTATCGCGTCATCTGGTGGACGGTAACGGCTGGATGGAATTCTGTTAAGATAAATTTTTGGGTCCTACAATGGACACCAATGTGCATATGTAAAGTTAGATGTTGCTGGACTGTGTCCAACTGGCCAGTGGTTTTGACTGCTGCTGTATGTTCCCCAATCGCGGATGTCTGTTTGACTACCCATATTACGTGGTGCTACGTAAACCAGGTGTTTTAGAACTGAGAACAAATGGTGTACATCCAAAGATGCAGGTTAGCAACTGCTTTAAATAAACCTCAGACGTCCCAGTAGGAAATATCCGTCACTGTATTGTCAACATAACACCACCAGAACATGTAGATCCCCTATGTATTCATTGAAGCATGTTTTCTTTATAAGTGGGAACGCCATAGTTTACATATCCTAGTTGACGTTGTTGGTGTGCCATTAGTATGTGTTCCACAGGTCGCCCATTTCTTCCGCGGTATGGCAGCGAGTGATCCCCATTTTGTTGCTGGCAGATTGAGTGCTGCGTACGCCGGTATTCGCACGGCGGTCTGACTTTGTATGGGGAGTGTCCACTGTAGTTCCCAACTGTATTTCCTGTGTTATGCCTTACTGCAGCTGTGTAATTCCACCGGGTTTGCAGTTATGGGTGCCATCTTGGTCGTACGCTTGTCCATCCATGAGAATTGCATACTGGACACTGGTATAGGGCTGTACACATTTCACACCTGCATTTAGCATTATCCGGTGGATGCTTTGCATTATTAGTGGGGAGTAAGGCAGGTGCTACACCCACATCCCTCCCACGGGGCGGGACAACGGATTATCTGCCAAACAACACCGAGCCCTGTTTCTGCATACCCAGGATCCCATGGCTGCAACACTCGACGGTACCCATTCCACATCCTTCATGTGTGCGGGACTGAGATGTGGACGCACTTCTATGGACTCGGAACTCTGGGGATTTCTGTCCATATGTCCTGCATTTCATGGACACTTGTCATCAACCTTAATAACGCTGGTGGTGCATGTGTCTAGCTGTGCCGTAGTCACGGCTGTCGCTTCTTCTGGTTGAACGATAACAGCTGTATGATGTTCCATAGGTATCAATTTTTGGGTCCTACAATGGACACCAATGTGCATATGTAAAGTGTAGAACTTGTTGGACTGTGTCCATCTGGCGGGTGGTTTTGACTGAACTTCCTAGTTGACGTTGTTGGTGTGCCATTAGTATGTGTTCCACAGGTCGCCCATTTGTTCCGCAGCATGGCAGCGAGTAATCCCCATTTTGGTGCTGGCAGATTGAGTGCTGTGTACGCCGGTATTCACGGCGGTCTGACTTTGTATGGGGAGTGTCCACTGTAGTTCACAACTGTATTTCCTGTGTTATGCCTTACTGCAGCTGTGTAATTCCACTGGGTTTGCAGTTATGGGTGCCATCTTGGTCGTACGCTTGTCCATCCATGAGAATTGCATACTGGACACTGGTATAGGGCTGTACACATTTCACACCTGCATTTAGCATTATCCGGTGGATGCTTTGCATTATTAGTGGGGAGTAAGGCAGGTGCTACACCCACATCCCTCCCACTGGGCGGGACAACGGATTATCTGCCAAACAACACCGAGCCCTGTTTCTGCATACCCAGGATCCCATGGCTGCAACACTCGACGGTACCCATTCCACATCCTTCATGTGTGCGGGACTGGGATGTGGACGCACTTCTATGGACTCGGAACTCTGGGGATTTCTGTCCATATGTCCTGCATTTCATGGACACTTGTCATCAACCTTAATAACGCTGGTGGTGCATATGTCTAGCTGTGCCGTAGTCACGGCTGTCGCTTCTTCTGGTTGAACGATAACAGCTGTATGATGTTCCATAAGTATCAATTTTTGGGTCCTACAATGGACACCAATGTGCATATGTAAAGTGTAGAACTTGTTGGACTGTGTCCATCTGGCGGGTGGTTTTGACTGAACTTCCTAGTTGACGTTGTTGGTGTGCCATTAGTATGTGTTCCACAGGTCGCCCATTTGTTCCGCAGCATGGCAGCGAGTAATCCCCATTTTGGTGCTGGCAGATTGAGTGCTGCATACGCCGGTATTCGCACGGCGGTCTGACTTTGTATGGGGAGTGTCCACTGTAGTTCCCAACTGTATTTCCTGTGTTATGCCTTACTGCAGCTGTGTAATTCCACCGGGTTTGCAGTTATGGGTGCCATCTTGGCGTCGTTTGTCCGTCCATGGGAATTGCCTACTGGACACTGGTATAGGGCTGTACACATTTCACAGCTGCATTTAGCATTCTCCGGTGGATGTTTTGCATTATTAGTGGGGGGTAAGGCATGTGCTATACCCACATCCCTCCCACGGGGCGGGACAACGGCTTATCTGCCAAACAACACCGAGCCCCATTTCTGCATACCCAGGATCCCATGGCTGCAACACTCGACAGTACCCATTACACATCCTTCATGTGTGCGGGACTGGGATGTGGACGCATGTGTATGGACTCGACAATCTGTGGATTTCTGTTCATATGTCCTGCATTTCATGGACACTTGTCATCAACCTTAAACACGCTGGTGATGCATATGTCTAGCTGTGCCGTAGTCACGGCTGTCGCTTCTTCTCGGTGGAATGGCAGCAGCTGGATGATATAGCGTACGGAACAATATTTGGGGTCCTACAATGGACACCAATGTGCATATGTAAAGTGTAGAACTTGTTGTACTGTGTCCATCTGGACAGTGGTTTTGACTGCAGCTGTATGTTCCCCAATCGGGGTTGTCTGTTTGACTACCCATATTATGTGGTGCTACGAAAACCAGGTGTTTCATAACTGAATACAAATGGTGTCCATCCACGGATGCAGGTTAGCGACTGCTTTCAATAAACCTCAGAAGGCCCAATAGGAAATATCCGCCACTATATTGTCATAATAACACCAGCAAAACATGTACATCCTGTTTATTCATTGACAGATGTTCTTTATCAGTGTGAACGCCATTGTTTAACCATCCTATGACCTTCCTAGTTGACGTTGTTGGTGTGCCATTAATATGTGTTCCACAGGTCGCCCATTTGTTCCGCAGTATGGAAGCGAGTGATCCCCATTCTCCTGCTGGCAGATTGAGTGCTGTGTACGACGGTAGTCGCACGGCGGTCTGGATTTCTATGGGGTGTGTCTACTGTAGTCCCTATCTGTATTTCCTGTGTTATGCCTTACTGCAGCTGTGTAATTCCACCAGGTTTGCAGTTATGGGTGCCATCTTGCTCGTACGCTTGTCCATCCATGGGAATTGCCTACTGGACACTGGTATAGGGCTGTACACATTTCACAGCTGCATTTAGCAATATCCGGTGGATGCTTTGCATTATTAGTGGGGAGTGAGGCATGTGCTACACCCACATCCCTCCCACGGGGCGGGACAACGGACTATCTGCCAAACAACACCGAGCCCCATTTCTGCATACCCACGATCCCATGGCTGAAACCCTCGACAGTACCCATTACACATCCTTCATGTGTGCGGGACTGGGATGTGGACGAACTTCTATGGACTCGACAGTCTGGGGTTTTCTGTTCATATGTCCTGCATTTCATGGACACTTGTCATCAACACTAAACACGCTGGTGGTGCATATGTCTAGCTGTGCCGTGGTCACGACTGTCGCTTCTCCTGGTTGAACGATGAAGGCTGGATGGTATTCCATATGGGACAAATTTTGGGTCCTACAATGGACACTAATGTGCATATGTAAAGTGTAGAACTTGTCGGACTGTGTCCATGTGGCCAGTGGTTTTGACTGCTGCTGTATGTTCCCCATTCGCGGATGTCTGCTTGACTACCCATAGTGTGTAGTGCTACGTAAACCAGGTTTTCCAAAACCGAGACCAAATGGTGTACATCCAATGATGCAGGTTAACAACTGCTTTAAATAATCCCCAGAGGTCCCAGTAGGGAAGTATCGCCACTTTCTTGTCAGAATGTCACCACCATAACAGGTGGATCACGAGCACTTTGGCCCGGTCTTACCGGGCATTTGCAAATGTAATTAGCAGAAACATATCATTAAATGAATAATAATACATATTTTAATAATAAAGTTAATCTTATGTTATTTGGACAATAGCTTCTGCTATTGACATACGATGCTGTGGGTGGTGCGGTTACCATACACATGGCTTTCTCACAGGCGAATTCACAATTCTAAACACTACTGTGGTCTCCTTTAAGGACCCTTAGCCAGTGGTCAACATTACTCAAGCCACTGCATCACTTACATATGCCTTCTACCGGCACCTACAGGACTGCATGGATCAGGCATTCCCTTACCCAACTGTGGTTCTTTGTACCAATGCCAAGCATCCAGTGTGGTGTACCCCAGCCATACCCAAGCTGTACAACGAGAGGAGGTGGCTACTACAAGACAGAGCAGACTCCTTGTGGGTATGACACCCTTGCTCATTATATGTGAAGAGCTACAAGCTCTCATGACATAATCCGGGACAGGTTCCACAGATATATGTCCAAGGACTCGACAGACAATCATACGGCCTTCATTAGCTATGCTGGACACCTGGGAGGTAACTCCCAGATATGCTCTGACTGGGTTCACAATGATGTGAAGTGTACTGAACATACACACATTGCCAACATACTGGCTGACAGGTTCGGTGAAGACAACTCCACCCCCTCCCCCCCACATGGAGAGATGTCTGTACCAGCGGATTGTGGCCCCCGAATGTTCTGTACCGCACAGGTGGGACATGCTCTCTCCAAGGTAGTGAACACAGCATCCATGGGACCAGCTGGTGTCCCGACTGTGTACTCCATGATCTCATTGAGGAATTAGACCCACAGTTAGGACAGCTGTTTGATCTTAGCCTCACCTCGGGTAACATACCCAAGTTGTGATGCACGGCGACTGTAGTCCCACTTCGCAGGGGCAGTGCCTCCACTGACCCTGGTTATTACCGTCCCATTAGCATGAGATGCCTTATCTGGAAAGACATGGGGAAGGATCATACTGCAGCCCATAGATGATGACATAGGGGACCTGCATACTTTGCATCCAACCCAGTTTGGCTTGGTCAGGGGCAGATCATGCATTTAAAACCTGGTTGACGTTTTAGGGACAGTCACCGAGGCCATTGATGAGGGTCATGCAGTCCATACAGCCTACCTCGACCTGGCAAGGGCCTTCAACACAATACCCCCCTCGGGTATCATTGATAAACTCATCGGCTTGGATGTGAACACGTACATCGCAGGATGGGTTGCAAACTGGCTAGGTGACACAACCCACGCGGTCATAGTTGCTGGCAGCATGTCAGACTTACTGCCTGTCACAGGCGGTGTCCCACGGGGCTCTGCCCTGGGTCCACTCTTTTTCTACATCTACATTTCCAAAGTACAAGCACACACAGGGGGGTTAGGGCTGACATTGTTTGTAGATGACTGCGAACCGGGTGCCATAGTGGGACGGACATCTGACACAGATATCCTTCAAAGGGGCCTCACAGATATGGATATCTGCTGTCAGGGACATGGCCTACAGCTAAATGCCGGGTTATGCATAGTCATACCCATCGGGAAGAACAAGGTCACCCCTGTCCGCCATATGGGTGGCAGTCCACTGATCACGGGGGGAATTACCAGGGATCTGGGGACCCAGGTTGTCAGTCACCATTCGTTCGACACACACGTTGCTATGGTGGTTCGGTAGAACTTCTACATTGCCCACCTGATCGTGCAGGGATTCACATCTAGATCAGGGTGGGTCATCGTCTCCTTGTACTCATTACTCATTAGACCTATGATTGAGTACATTGCCCAGTTCGGAAGGTATCTGACCCGACACCTACAGCAGCTGGGAAGGCCCCATAGGTTCATCGTCAGACAGATGCAGGGTGTCAGGGATTTGTGTTATGCTGCCCCACTGTAAGGACTCCTGCTCCATTCAGTCACATACCACTTGTTCAGTGGTGACCTGTGCCTGACATACGAGGCCATGTCGACCCATATTTGATGACTATGCTTCACCTACTGGATCTACATCCCTCAGAACCACAAGGGCAGGTGGCGTGAACCTTGACACGGTCATTAATAGAATGTGTTGGAGTGACACATACATCACCCAGACACTCACTATGCTGTGGAACAACATCACAGTACATGTGAGGCAGAGAACCTTGCTAGCCTTGTTCGAGGGGATCTTGTCCATTGGATGGGGATTGCAGATATACCCCAGGGATTACATCATTGTCACTGCTTGACAGAGGTACAGCAATATAATAGGCATTTTATCTCCAGACTGGAGGGTTGGCAAAGGTAACATAACTGTGGCCTAGGGTTATGGCTGCCCTTGGGTAGATAGCCTACTCTGTACCTATGGACCTATGAACCTATGTTCATAGTTTGTCCCATTCACACTTGTCTAACCCTATCCTCATTCTTATGTGTATATTTCTGTGGCACGTGATTGAACTATGTATTACCTGCAGGTATGCTGTCTACAGTACACATACGTCACAGTTGATTACAGTGTATCTGTGTACCTACCTCTGTGATACTGAGGACTACCACACATCCTTCACAGCATTACATGCATATGTCCATTCTATTATTCTTTGGCCTGAGGGGGGGTGTTAAGGCAACGGTTCCACGTGTCCCTGTTTGTGCACGCGTCATGGTGGTCTTTGACCAGCCTCCGTTGCTGTCGTGGGATGGACGGTAGTGTTGGTGTGTGTTTGGCATGTGTTTTCACTGCCGGTACATCTGTGGGAGGTGGGGTTGGCACATGTTCCTCTTTGCAGGGGGCCCCATCCTGGACATTTGTGCCATGCATCTACACTTGGCACGTGCCATATGTCCTGTGCTATTCCCACAGTCGTGTATGCCTTCCTGCATTACTACTGCGTGTTACTGGCTGTTTGTATCTGGTACGCATGGCTATTATGGTGGATAGCTTGGCCTATTCCCATGCTATGACATACCCATCCATCCAGGCATATACATGTTATTCCGTCCTTTGCGTTGGCCGTGGGTGTTTGGCCGTCCGGCAACGCTACTCTCAACGTGTGATGTCCCACCTTCCCCTTCTGTGCCTGTGGCACCCTGTTGGGGCGTCCTGCTTGGTGGGCAGATGTTCCGCCATATGTGTTGTGTTTGACATGTCTGCATAGCTAATCATCGGTACGGTGGCTGAACATACCGCCTTGTCCAGATGTGTACAGTTATGGGCACCGTGGCGTGTGCACGCCTATGGGGTTTCGACAGGTCCATACCACATGCGGGATGTACACATTCTGCCGACACATTCACATGCAGCCATTTGGATATCTGTACCTGAGGTGGGATGTTAACATGTGGGGTACATATTTGCCTGCGTGGCACTGCCTAGGACAATACTTCTTACTACATTTCAGGTATGCCCATTGTGTGTAGGTGTGTAGCTGCGCAAGGCTGCTAGCTGGGTTGGGTGCACGGTCGTACATGGGTGCGGGTTACATGCTATGACGGGGCTGTTGTGTATTACATTTGCATGCATGAGTTCCGCTTCTGGATATTACGCTTAGGCATACGCCGTCCTATGTGTATGCGACGAGCACGTTGCTGGGTGTAGTACATGTTGCTATGCACATGTTTGCCTGTGTTTAGGGTATCTTGTTTCCTTCTTGTTGTTATATCGACACGGCTA
>NC_056732.1:740849186-740966686 GCF_019279795.1 Protopterus annectens
ATGCAATACATGGAATGACAATGCAGGGACCAGCAGACCAAAAACAACATGGCCACTGTGTAGTGGTTGCTAAGTGGGGAAGCTGAGTCTAAGACATGTAACTAAGCATTAGTAGGCAATCTCATGTAAATGAGGGTTAGAATACTGAATCTCACAGTCACATAGCAAATGAGCACAGTCTGAGTAGTGTAAGAGATACATAAGGGGGAGGAATAGAGTAGGAGATAGGTGACATCACAGGGGGGAATGGTAGAAAGAAATGCAGTTCATTGGAGGTCAGTGTAACATGACAGATGACAGACACAGATCATGGAAAGAGGTGTGCCACTAGATAAGTCAGGGAAAGTCAAGAAATGGAAGGTGTACACTGTTACTTACACCAAAGTTTCTTGCTGGGCGTGCGTGCGCACGTGTGCACACCACGAAGCGTGAGTAGGACAGTGTGTGCGTGTGTAAGGCAGACTGAGCATGTGGGAGCGTGTTGGGAGATGTTTAACACTGTTTGCGCTGGTGTGCGCATGTGTAGGGCAGGCTGAGCATGTTGGAAGCTGTTGGCAGATGTGTAACAGTGTTTGCATGGGTGTGCGTGTGTTTTTACCCGAATAAGTAGATTCTGAACCGTGTAAGCATGTGCGCACGCGTGTAAGCCACTGTGAGCGTGTTTCTGCTGATATGCACGTTGCTCCCCCCCTGAGGAAACAGAAAGGAAAAAGGAAGCAACAGAATTAATAGGAAGCTAGCAGGGATAACTGCTGAAGATAGCAGGTGAAAACAATTAGAAGCAGGCAATTACACAGGCAGAATAGAAGCCCAGCCCAGCACTTAAAACTCTGCAAACAGTAGTTCAGGATGTTTCTCTTAAGAGACACTGCAAGACAGGAGTAAGCTAATAGAAGTGAAAACTGAAAAAGCTTCACTCAGAGCAGAAATGTTAGGGGCTGCCATAGCTGTCATAATGAGACATAGGCGACTTGCTGAGGGTGGTGACAATGCAGATGGTGCCAGACAACCCACAGTGAGGAGACGGAGAAGAGTGTACAGGCCCAGGGTCACCTACCATGGGTTACATGAGCTGGAGATAGTAGAGCGCTATAGAGTGGACAGAGACCTCCTGCAGCAAATTGTTGAGCTGTGCAGGCCATGCCTCACACACAGAACCAACAGAGGGGAACCCATCCCAGTGGAAACCAAGGTATGTGTTGGCCTAAGAATACTAGCAACAGGTACCTTCCAGAGACCAACTGGCGATATGATGGGGATATCGCAGGCATCAGCCTCCAGGGTACTGCACCAGTTCCTGGATGCCATGTCAGCACATGTCGGTGATCATGTATATTTCCCCAATGCCCGTGAGGTTTTGGCCAGCAATATGCATCTCTTCCAGCAAATAGCGGAATACCCTGAGGTAGTGGGTGCAATAGACTGCACGCACATACGCATCAAAGCACCAGCCAGTGAGTGGGGTAGGGCCTACAGTAACTGCAAGGGCTTCCCCTCCATCAACTGCCAGGTCATGTGTGATGCCCAGGGCATAATAATGAATGTGTGTGCTGGCTGCCCTGGGAGTTACCACGATTCCCACATCTGGCATTTGACGCAGCTGTACCAGACATTTGCCAATGGGGACATCCCACATGGACACCTAGTGGGGGATGCAGATTATGCACTGGAGCTGTGGCTGATGACACCCATCAGAAACGCACACACACCTGAACAGGAACGCCATAATGAGGCACATGCACAAACACGTAATGTAATAGAGCGTGTGGTTGGGCTGCTTAAGTCACGGTTCCGGTGTCTGGACACATCTGGTGGAGCCTTGCAGTACACACCAACTACATGTACCCAAATTGTCATGGTATGTGCTATGCTACATAATATGATCTTGTGAAAACAGCTGCAGCAGGACCAGCATAGGGCTGGGCCAGACAGCCCCCCACCATTGCCAAGGCCATCACAGGCAGAGCGTGACTCAGAGGAGGAACAACCTGAGCCTGCCCCAGTAGGCAGAAGGAGGCATGCCCAGTATGCCCTGGCCTTGGCAAAGAGGCAATGCATAGCACATACACTGGCTCAGTAGGAACCCTGGGAATGATACCCCCTCTGACTCACTCAAATAATAACATGGATGCCTAAAATGACATGACCTGCTCACAAACATGTACAGGGAAGTGTAATATGCGCATCTGACAGAGGCAGCCCTGCAGCACCACCTGAGGCATGAATGCCATGTGTTAAGTAATGTAACACCATGTACTATATGCACACCTGAGCACTCTGACTAACATCCAACCTCACCAAGCATGAAGCCACAAAATGACGATGGGATGATCAAGTGCAATAACTGGCCGAAGTAATGCAGTTAGTCAAAGGGGAGCCAATGTGTTTCAGGCTGGGAAGACATGCGGAGCATGACATGATGCACCACCTGCTAGGGGTGGCATGCACATATCATTCCATGCCCCATGGATACTGGCAAAGGCTGTCAGTACCCACAGCATGCCCTGAATAGGTAAGTTTCAAAACACAAACCCACCTTCATAGGTACCACAAGGGATAGGAACCTAGATGTTATGCTACCCAATGCCAGAAATCTAAACAGCAAGATGTGTGCAGTGTAAACGCACACAGTATGGAGAATGTAGATACCAGTCCTGTAATAGAGAACTGGGTCAAGGCTCACATCAGCACCCTAACACTAGCAGGTCACACCTCATACTGTGCTGTACAGCCACAAAACATGGAACAAGCTACAAAAGGAGGGTGACTAGTAATAAATGTCAAAGATAACCACACCTCCATGTTGGTACCACAACAAGAAGCTGCATGGATTAGCCATGGTCAAATACCAATGGCTAAAACCACCTCCCAGTATATAGCCTGCTGCAGACTACTGTCCTAATACCAGGAATTGTACCTGGCCTATGTTGGAATACATGAATATATCAAGCCCCCCAAACCACATTATATTGCTTGACTGAAAATATCCAGACGTACACTGGGAGCATTATACTAGCACCAACACAGTAGGAGAAAAGTTCCCAGAATCCATAAACCAAAATGCCCAGGAACAATGTACCACTCCCACAAGAGGGGTAAGCATACTGGATGTGATAATCAGCAACATGTGTACTGGATGACAAGATGAGAAGTGTATCCCTCACCGGTAAGACCAGACCATAGAGTAATCACACTGGATATACACATCCTGACCCCAGTCCCTGGCCAGAATACCACAGTGAAAAACATGTGTAAAGCATAGGTTGCAGCCCTCCAAACTGATGTTGAATCCACGAAAGGCCCTGTGCAAGTGCAGAATATGGGACACACCACAGAACATGTTATACAGGCATTCCATGAACACAGCCAGGAATGCTTGGAGTATGCAATCACAAATAACAACAACACACAATGCCATACATGCAGGCATCTGACATGCTGGACTCCAGCCATTACCAAACCATGCAAGAGAATGAGGAAGCTACCACATGATAGAGCAAACATAAAAAGGGAAGTAATCACTGACCAGTAGTATGGCAATAATATATGTCCACACATACAATCCACTAAGTCCAGCCACAACAAGTAGATTCTGTGAATCCAGAGGCAATGTGACACCTGTCCCAAGTACACAGACAACCAAAACACCCCCCAATAAATAAAAATATATGTGATAGATGCAACCATGTATCCAAACCAGAGGTTGAGCTCCACCAACTCAGTACTGTCAAAACTAGTCAGGAGGAGAAGGTAACAACATACACCACAAACCCAGTCCCACATAGACCTACCACAACTGTAAACCAAACACATAAACACAGAAAAGTATTCCCAGAGGCCTTAATTACAAACACACCACACCACACAAACAAAAGCCTCCAAAGCAGATCACAAGCAACCACAACCTCCAAACATAGCACATGCAATGAATAGTACACAAAGCTGGTGTGCCAAACAGTCACAGGCCAGAAGGAGAAACAACATGCCTGATACAGTTGTAATAGGTGTCTGTATAGGCAGGCACACTTCTGTCCCACTCACCAGACTGAGCAAGGGAAAGGGTAGAGTAAGCTGCCTGTAGGCTGCCACAAAATGCCACATAACACAAGTACGCAGGTCACCCCAAAGCAAGCAGAAATATGATGCACTCAATGTCCATGCTGGTGAGAATGACCTGAGATGTACCTCCCTCGTCAACATGAAAAGAGACATGGATGATCCCTCTGAGTATGTACCCCAGGCCGGTATGACACTGGCTGTGTGCAGCATCCAACCCTCACCAAGAATGATGCCACAGTACAAACACAGAATGATCATGTTCAACAGCTGGCACAGTTACAGCTGTCAGTCCAAGAGGGTCTAATGTCTGTCTGCTTCAGATGTCAAGCATGATAAGCCATGCTGCTGTTCCAGGGATGGCTTGCACATGTTACCCCTGTGCGTCTGGATACTGGATAAGGCCTTTGCCACCTCCATAGAGCCATATGTAGGCAAGGCCAAAAAGACTACCCACCACCCTAGAAAACATAAGTGGTAGGAAACATAAGGGTAATGCTGACCAATGCCAGATGTGTAAAGTGCAATATGCATGCCCCTGAGGCACTTCCCATTATGGAGAACATCGATGTCTGTGCAGTGATAGAAGCCTGCTGCAAGCCTAGTGATAGCACACCAGCACTACTAGGTTATACCACATATCATGTGTTATGGCCCCAACACCTGCACCAAAACATCAAAGGAGGGTGAGTATCCATATGCAGCACAGACACCCATATGGCCAGGTAACTGACAATGCACAAAACAGCGGAGACCACCCATGTGCAACTAAGTGTAGTCCAAACTGCTGTACAGTCTGTAGCATGCGACAGACCACACTCTCACACGCAAGAACTCCACCCAGACATCCTGAAGACACTGGACAGTATGAATGTCCCACCAAATACCAGACAAGGTACACACAAATTACCACATAGGTGGCAAACCATTATGTATGCAAGGAGTAATCAGGGACCTAGGGACACAAGTCAACAGTAATCTGTCATGTGACACTCACAATGCCAATGTGGCTAGGAAGATTGTCGATATTGGATGCCGTATCATGAAAGGATTCACATCTACATCAACAGAGGTCACTGTGCCGCTGTACTGTTCCCTTATTAGACCCATAATCTAGTACAATGACTCATATGGGATGTACTGTACGTGACACCTGCAGCGGTTCGGAAGACCTCATAGTTACCCCACCAACAGGATAAAGGGTGTGAAATATATGTCATATGCTGCCTGGCTGTAGACACCCCAGCTGAATGCAGTCACAGACTGCATACACAGAGGCATTGTATGTCTGTTGTACAAGGCCATGTCCAACACAGGAGTAATGGACAAGCTCCACCACAGGAAATCAAAGCCATTGGAGCTGTGAGAGTGACCGATGTCAGCCTCAACACATAATGAAATAAGATGTGCTGGAGGGACAGATACATAACCCAGAGGCTCTGCACACCCAGAAACAGTATCCCAATCCATGTTAGGCAGACCCCCTCACTGACACCCCTCAACAGGAATATTGCCAAGTGGATGGATGATCGTACATGTATACTGGGGGACTTCACTGTGTCACGACCAGACAGAAGCACAGTGAAGAAATTCATAAATGGCCATAATAGAACATAGCAAGGAGTGGCGAAAGACACACACACTCTGGCTAGGCTTACTAATGCCCTAGGGTGTATAGCCTAGTATGAACCCATGAACCTATGAAGATACAAAATGTACAGGACACTAAGGATAATCACAAGGCTTACCCAACTGATGGTAGGAACCATGATAGGCATCCACAGATATGCTCCGAATCACACAGATATTACAAACAACATACCAAACACATACACATATTGCTAACATACAACCTGTCAGGTGCAGTGCAACCCCCCCCCCAGAGTGCAAAATATCTATCCCAGCAGACTGCTGGTCCCCTCACATTGCAGATGCTGAGGTAACAGCCATCATCTGCAAAGCAAAACACACAGCAGCAAAGGTATGTAATGGTGTCCTGGGCTGAGGCCAACATGGACTCCAAGAATAATGGAATGCCAAATCACACTACTGCCCAATGTCAGCCTTACCACAGGATATGTACCCAAAGAGCAGTGTACAACAACAGTGGTCCATCACAACAATGGTGTTGCCTGAATGGATACTGCAAACTACCACCCCAGGATCCTGACAAGCTTGGTCTGCACAGCTATGGAAAGGATCAGTATGTACCACAGACAGAAGGCTATTGTGGACCTACTGATACTGGAACCTATGCAGTGTGGCTGTCGTAACTGCAGATCCTGCCCCTAAACATGTTTGACCCATTTGAAGCAGTCATTAAGGTCATTGATGAGGGCAATGTGGTCCACACAGCGTAGCTGGACCGTGCACATGCTTCTAGACAATACCGTACGAGTTCAGTATGGATATGTTTACCAGCTTAAATATACACCCCTATGTCAGTAGAGGGGTTGCAAACCAGACCAAGGACAGAACTGACATGGTCAGACATGCCGCATCCATGTCAGACTACAAAGCAGATATGAGTGGCATCCCACAAGGCCTGGTCTTGGCCCCCCATTCTGTATATATGTCCCATAGGTATAGGCCAACATGGAAGGACTGTGACTGAACATGTATGCAGAGGAGTACAAACAGCCCACCATATCCAACCCCCAGCTGACACAAGCAACCCACAAAAGGGCCACCTACAAACAGACAACTGGAGCCATAGCCATGTCAGCAAGCTAATTGCAGAACTGTGTATAGACAACCACTGTGGATATACAGTAAGTGCCCACAAATTACCACACAGGTGTTAACCCATGACGTACCTAACATGTAATGTGAGACCTGGGTACAAAAGGTGATAGATATCCTGCACTGGACAAACATGTGGCTGTAGTGTTCGCAGAAACATATACTATATACCCACCCAAACATGAAGGTTGGCAGATGTAGATAAGGGGGAAGTCACTGTGGCTCTGCAGTCATCCTCCATCAGCGTCACAATTGACTACAACAGCCCCTGTGGGATATACCGCAGCAGACACCTCCATCAACTGTAAAGTCCACAACAGTACCCCACCAGGAGTAGCAAAGCGCATGAACAGATGCCATGTGTTGCCTGAGTAAACAAACTGCATCCCCACACACTGCCATACTGCTCAGCTACAGGCAAGCTGTGCCTGATGTATGAAGCCATGTCCAACCTGGAATCAATGAACATGCTGCACCTTGTACAATCTGAATGGCAGTGAGCTATGCACATGAGAGACCTGAACCCCAGCACTGACATACATAGGACAAGCTGTACAGAATGATCCATAACACAGAAGGCACTCCCACTCTTCAGTAAACTCATGGTACAGGTCAGCCAGAGAGTCACTTATCGACACCCCTCAAGAGGAATCCTGATGAGTGGATGGGAGATGGTAGGCTAACCCTGGGTATCACTGTTATGTCAGAGGTAGACGGAGGCACAGTATACTAACCATGACATATGTCATGGCAAACTCCAGTTACAATATGTGTCGAAGGACAAACACACCCTGTGACTAGCATCAGAAATGGCCTAGGGAACATCACTAGTGTTTGCCAATGTCCACCCATGTTGTGGAATACACTAGCAATGTTGGACAAGCCTGGTGTAGGTAGTCCATATCTGAACATAATGCAACATGGTCATATGTGCACAACTGGCCCCTACACAGTCTGTTGTGCTCACTATGAAAATGTCAAGCGGTCATAGGACTAAAGCCCAGGATACTGTCCACCACAGTGAAAGTACTGAATCAGTACACTATACGGTACTACAGTGTTAGATCATTATGAAAGTATGTTGAGAACTGTCTGCAAAGTATCCCATGCAATCCCTGCAGGCACAGTATAATCCCTGTTGTGGCAGACATGAAGCAGTTGGCCAGTTAGTACACAACATGACATGCAACACACAACCATAAATGTGAGATATTGTTGAAGTTCTCACACACCCAAATATGTGGTGGACTTCAGAGTGCAACATATGGAAAGCTGACACTGGGCATGCTCGCACACTTTGATAAATGAGGCATATGTCAGACAACATGCCATGGAAAGGCTGAACTGGGCATGCTCACACACTTAGGCCATATCTCCATTTAGCAGTTGGCCACACATATCTGGTACTTGTACGTGTCAGTCCAGGAACCAACCACAACACAGCAATCTGCCCAGTGCACACGGTAAATGACTACAGAGACATAAGTGATATAGTGGATCACCGTCATATGCAAACATCTTCCACAGATACACAAGTTGGTCATAGGAACAGGGAATGCTATGGCAATAAAGACCTGCAAACAGTAGAACAGCACAACAAATATTGTGCATCCGACAATTGAACATATGGGTGTAGAGGTTAATACTAGGCTTGTTGCCCTAGGGAATGACAGCTCAGCCAGAGTGTGCTTGGCATCTGCATCCCCAGTACAGTAGGCTATTGTGCCACTGTAAAGTAGGTCACAGAAGGCAACATGTGAGGCTAGTGAGCTGTGCCTCTGTCAAGCAGGGGCACTGTGGAGGTCCCAGGGATTGAATGTGCTAAGCCACAGCCATGTTGTCGGTGTGTGCTGGGAGAGGGTTGCTGAGGATCTCTGACAGTAGGTGTCCGTCAATAAAAGACTGAGGGGAGCCCTATCTGCATTCTCTGGACAATTCCACTGTCAACACTGTGTTGTAATGATTATGTGTGAATGAAGTGCCTGCTGGAACTGTTCACAGATGTCCTCCGTCTGTGGGCTACAGCTCTGCAATGTATTAGCTCACTCTGTCTGTTGTACGGCTCATATATGGCTGGTGTACAGCTGACAGGTGTCTTGTTGTGGAGCAGTCATGGGTATATGTGGGATAGCATGATCAATGCAAACCGTACACATGCTCATAGAATGCAATTGTCAAGGATTATGCTGAGTGGCCAGTATAGTCCCCCAGCATGGGTCCTCTGAAGTCATCCTCCCCAGTCTTCACAAGTGTAGAGTCTGTTTGTGCTAAATACAGTTTGTGTGCAGTGACAACCTTGCCTGGGGGTGGAGATGGGATATGGATGTTCAGGGAAAGGTGGGTATGGTCAGATATCAACAATGGTGGTCTACCTCTGGTGTGGAACAGTGAATACCCACGTTGCAGATGGACAGGTGCAATATGTATTCCCCCATGTGGCTGTGGTGTGTGGTTCTGCCATAGCACATGGACCCACAAATTGTAGTGGCTGTAGGGTAAAGTGGTAGAGGCCTGAGTAGTTCTCACACACAATATGCCTGTACCTGATGTTAACAACTGGAATGGTGTATGTGAACACCTGCATATCCCGGTACTGTTCCCAGGGAAGCTAAGTGTGTGTCCTGGATGTGGGTGTGGTGTTCTGGACTGGTTGTGTTGTGTGTTACAGGTCCTGTGGTCACAAAGCATGGTATAGAACATAACTTACCAGTGCGATGTGCATATCTGACCCTGACGTAGGTGGCTGCAAATGCATATATATGCTATCCCCCACCTGATAGGTAGTACTACATGTACATACCTCTGTAGAAATAAAGATGTCAGCACCCTATAAATACTGCAGGTGCAGGGCACATGCCCAGTAATTTGGATAGTGCGCTCTGCTAATGCGTCTCCATTAAGTGTCATAATATAGTTAGGCAGGGGTTTGAATCCTGCAAATGCTCAGTGTGTGTGGAGGGGGTTAGTGTGTGTTCAAGACTGTATGAAAGAAATATCCCTTTTGCCAACTAGGAGAACACACTACAGGATGCACATTCCCCTTTCTAAACACTGATGATGTCACCACCCTATAAGTACATCAGGAGAGGGGAATCCTGCTAATAATGCAAATAGTGCACTCCGCTAATGTGTCCGTCTGGAGTATCATAACATAGTTAGGTAGGGGTTTGAATCCTGTAAATGCTTAGTGTGCGTGTGGAGGGGGTTAGTGTGTGTTCAATACTGTATGAAAGAAATATCCCTTTTGCCAACTAGGAGAACACACTACAGGATGGACATTCCCCTTTCTAAACGCTGATGATGTCAGCACCCTATAAGTACAGCAGGAGAAGAGAAACCTCCCAGTAATGCGAATAGCATGCTCCACTAATGTGTCCATCTCGTGTGCTAGAACATAGTTAGGTAGTGGTTTGAATCCTGCAAATGGCAGATATGTGTGTTTGGATGAGGGGGGTTAGTGTGTGTGAGGGAAATGTCCCTTTTGGCAACTGGGAGAACACACTACAGGATGCACATTCCCCTTTCTAAACACTGATGATGTCAGCACCCTATAAGTACAGCAGGAGAAGGGAAGCCTCCTAGTAATGCGAATAGCACGCTCCGCTAATGCGTCTGTCTCGCGTATCATAACATTGTTAGGTAGGGGTTTGAATCCTGCAAATGCTTAGTGTGTGTGGAAGCGCTAGTGTGTGTGCAAGTCTGTATGAAGTAAATATCCCTTTTGGCAACTAGGAGAACACACGACAGGATGCACATTCCCCTTTCTAAACACTTATGATGTCAGCACCCTATAAGTACAGCAGGAGAAAGAAAGCCTCCCAGTAATTTGAATAGCGCACTCAGCTAATGCATCTCACCTGAGTGTCATAATATAGTTAGGTAGGAGTTTGAAACCTGTAAATGGTATGTGTGCATTCTTGGATGTGGGGACTTTGTGTTTGTGCAATTCTGTATGAAAAACATGTGCTTTTTTGAAATCAGGAGATCACACTACATGATGCACATTACCCTTTCCAAACAGTGATGATGACAGCACCCTATACATACAGCTGGAGAAGAGACATCTGCCAGTACTCAGAGTAGCGCAACCTGCTACAGCGTCACTCTCAAGTGCCATAACATATTTAGGCAGGGGTTTGAAACGTGCAAGTATGTGTGTGTTTGGATGTGGGGAGTTTGCGTGTGTGTATTTCCGTATGAAAAACATGTTAGTTTTGGCAATCAGGAGATCACATACCTGATGCACATTACCCTTTCAAAATACTGATGATGTCAGCACCCTATAAGTACAACCAGAGAAGAGGAACTATCTAGTAATACGAATAGTGCACTATGCTAATGCATCTCTCTCACGTGTCGTGACTTAGTTAGGTAGGGTTATGAATCCGGCAAGTGCACGTGTGTGTGTGTGTGTGTGTGTGTGTGTGTGGGGGGGGGGGGGTAGTAGGGTGTGTGTAAATGCAAGTGTGAGAGAACAGATCCTTTCGGCAAATACTAGAATACACCAGATGCTGCATATTCCCCAGTAAACACAGGGGATGTCACCACACTATCAGCACAGCCAAACAGGGCTAGTTGGCCAGTTATGCCAATAGTGCACTCTGCTACTGGATCTATTACCATTGTCAGAGTAGGGTGTGTGTAAATGCAAGTGTGAGAGAACAGGGGGGGGTAGTAGGGTGTGTGTAAATGCAAGTGTGAGAGAATAGGGGGGGGTAGTAGGTTGTGTGTAAATGCAAGTGTGAGAGAACAGATCCTTTCGGCAAATACTAGAATATACCAGATGCTGCATATTCCCCCAGTAAACACAGGGGATGTCACCACACTATCAGCACAGCCAAACAGGGCTAGTTGGCCAGTAATGCCAATAGTGCGCTCTGCTACTGGATCTATTACCATTGTCAGAGTACAGATAGGTATGTTTTGGTAACCCACAACTGCCACGTGTGGTTGTGTCACAGATTATGACCTTGTGTGGGTCTTTGTACATAACAATGCATGCCATTGCCTAAACCAGCAATGGCATTGCACACATGATGTATGTGTGTGTCACATACACATAAATACCTGTGACCTGCAGTAGATACCATGTCTGATACATGCCTCGAGTGGATAAATGGTATTTGCAATGTATACCAATATGACTGTGTCTTACTATGCAGGGGCCGCACGCGGTATGTGTCTATACAGTGTGGGTGCATATGGTAAAATACCTACAGCAGGGGATACACATCTGGACTGGGCCATATAGTCTACATGTAGTCGATGTACAGGTGCTGCATGTTCCCACCTGTTATGGGAGTGGTAACATGTCATTCCACTGCAATTCAGTGACCACATGCTGTGAACCCTTCAACTAGTGTGTTGTAGCTACAGTAATGCTCACGCACAATGTTTGGCTGGATGCAGTCCAGCCATATAAAGACAGTTCTTGAGACTGTCATATTGCCAGTGTTGTTATGGAGGATAGGTGGTCTTCCTGTGTATGGGACGGTTGTGTGTGCCAGGCTATGAACCAGATGGCAGTCTGACACACTGTTAACTGCACATGATTAGGCCCTGATGCTTTGTGCTGTGCCAACAACCTGGAGGTGTGTGTATCTGTGGTGCCTTGGGATACCTCCCCCCTGTCCATGTGTGTTACATGTGTAGGGGACGACAGGCATGGTATGGGGCATGACCTGTCAGTGATGGGTAACACCTGTGAGCCATGAATCAGGTCTCTGGTACTGCACAGACATTGCAGTTCACCGTGCTGAGGACAGTGTCCAGTGCATGCATCTTGCGGTGTACACTGCTGGTGTTGTGTAGCAGCACTGTTAGTGTCCTAACCTGTGTGATACCCGCGGAGGTGGCTATGTAATCCATGTCCTGCAGCATAAGGCAGTATGTATGTATCAAGGAGCTTTGCCAATATACATCGGGCCATGGGTGTCACGTGCAAGATGACCCTTGCACATCATTGTGGCTTCCCTGGCATGTAAGCACACGTTGACAGCCAGCGGATACCCTATAAATGACATTGGAGACTGAGCATAATGTAGACATACAACACCCTTCCTACATATAGTGGTAGCATACCTGGTGAGGGTATGTTGGCAATCAAAATCAGGCTCATACTGGCCCGTGCCACATGCTGAGAGATCCATTCTATGTTCCCTATCATGTAGTCCAGGGAGGTATGTCTCAGGTCAGCCATAGTGGCATGGTCAATGAGTGAGTCATATGTGTCCATGCCTCTGACTGACCTGTATGCATGTGTTCTGTGGTGGACCATAGTGCCCCTGAGGCATATCACTGTGACCTTCACCAGATACAGCCTGTTGAGCGGGACTCCAGTGCAGCACCCAAGACAGGTACCTGACATGTCTGTAGCAGGTGTGTTGTGTAGCCCTACAGGCTGTGAGTGTGTGACACACAGGATGTGTGTGCCATGTGTGGCATGTGCTCTGTTCTGATGGAACATATGCCTGTGTGCCAGCTGCGGAGGTTTGTGATGCTCAGGCAGGATGCTATTCTGAGTCCCCACGTATGCCCCAGTGTGTTCAGCATGCTGTCAGTGTGTGTCTATGTCTGACTTGTATTGTAGTCACTGTAATATGACATGCCACCTGACAGGGTATGGCATTACTGGGTTCAGAGAGCTCAGTCCCCAGATTGGCTGTGTGGTGGCATCCCACACATGTGTTGTACGTTCCTGGCCAAGGGTGATGGCTGACTGCATACATGTGGCAGCTGTGACATTGCCACATGACTCACATAAACCACAACTGGACCATAGAGGTGATTCACAGGTTACCTTTGCACATGCTACCCTAGTAGTGTGATTGCCATGGTGAGTACCAACACATAGGGCCAATGGGGAACAACATACTGAAGGTGTGTATGTGTGGGTGTACTGCTACTGTTTCATAGCACTGGCATATATGACTGCACACATGGGTAAATGCCAGGTAAGACATGTGCAATGTGTCACAGGCAACGTACATGCGAACAGGACAGACAGTGAATTTCTGTCATGTGTAAACTTGACATACGCATCGTACGCTATGCAGATGTCACTAGGAGTCTATAGAAGCACTGTAACTCTGCATTGCAGGTGTGAGCAGTGTTCCAGGGAACCCCAAGCGAACATGCATGCAAACAAAGCTACAGTAAGCAGGGCTGGAAGTAGTGCATTGTACAACAAAGAAGGGGTAACACTAACAGTAAGTAACAATGCAAATATGTAAGCACTATCAACATGTACCCAGGAATACACAGCGCAGATGCCCATGGTAGAACTGATATTATGTCATAGTTAATTGTGATTTGGATTACATTGGTACTGCACACATATCAAGATGTGTAAACATCCACATTGCATATTCGTTGTGGGCAACTTGACACCATTACTGTACATGTCCACCATTGCATATCACTACTTGCGTTTGCTTCCCCCCTGTGCTACCCATGTATGCAGCTATCTGTTGACATCCTTACCACCGGCATGCAATTATGTGATGCTGTTACACTTTGGTACGTACTATGGATGCAGATGACAATTCAGGACATTCATACGGTTACTGCATCAGGCATGCTGGGATATACACACAGTCATATCAGCACACTGTACTGTTACCAAAATGATACTACTAATACACTTCTATGTAGTCACCCTGTGCATCAGCAACGTGTTTACCTGTTCCCGCAATGATGTTGGAGATTGCAGGAGGTGGCACAGTGTCATCATATGCACAGGGTGTGAATTAGGTATGCCTGAGTCTGCCACTGATACCACCAATTGACATGTGTGTGTATGTGTGTTGGTGAGGGGCAGCAGTACAGGGTGGGGCACTGTTGGTGCAGTCTGTGCGTGTATGCGGTCGCCCCAGGTGTTAACATTTCGCATGTGTGTATGCACGCACACAGTTCCACCTCATGGCTGCCATATACAGGGGTTTGTGGACAGCCACAGACTGCACCTGGCAGGTCATACAGATCAGTGTCTGTGGGCACGGACACGGTACCTGTGCCTGGCAGGGGTGCTACGGACCGTATCCAGTACTAAGCCAGACTGGGTACTGTCATCAGAAGCGGGAGTGTGTTGACTGGACACAGGTCCCTGTTGGGACTGTCCAGAGCCACGTGCACGTGGTCTCCTGGGGCGTTCCGATAACAGCACAGACCCAGCATTGCTGGGGCTGCTGCTGGCACTATGGGGGTGTGCGCAGGCCTGTTGTCATCCACGCCAACTGCCAGCTGCTGCTGTTGCTGGCATACGGCCATGTTGACACCACAAATGCCCACCATTGCCCTGGCTCATGGACATTTGGTTGTGGAACTGCTGTAATATGTCCCCACAACGTCTGTCTATGATATTGGTGAAATTACGAATAGCATCCGCGATGTCACGCATACTGTCAGTCATGGCTGTGCGACATGCTCTCAGCTCCCTCAGACCCTGTCTGGTGTACCTTTCCATACGTGACTGTGCCTACATGACAGCCCGAAACATAGCTGAGGTTGACAGACCTCTTTGGGCACGTCTGCCAGAGGCAGTACGCCCACGGATGCTCCCACGAGAACCCATGGGCAACTGTCTGTGTGGTACCATCACAGGACCCTGCCCATGGTTGCTGTGTGGGGACGCATGTGCCACAGGTACCACATTACCCTGGTCAATGCCTACTGTATCCTGTCCATCACCTAGGGACAATGGTGACAAAGGATGTACTGGCAGGATGACTGTGCACAATGATGGGGTTGACAGCTGTGTACTGTCAATTGGCTGACCAAAGGTGGACCCTGACACACCTTCCTGTACCATTACACAGATATCATCATTACCAGTACCTGTGGCACCAGATTCAGGTTCCCTGCTGCAGGACACCAGAGCAGCACCAGAACCTGTGGGAGGAAGACAGGAAACACAGTTTACAGTGTCCACACATTGTTACCAGTGATGCACTTATGCACACATGCACACATGCACACATGCACACATGGACACATGCACACATGGACACTGGCACACATGCACACATGGACACAGGCACACATGCAGACATGCACACGTGGACACATGCACACAGGCACACATGCACACAGGCACACAGGCACACATGCACACATGCACACATGCGCACATGGACACATGCACATGCACACATGCACACATGCACACATGGACACATGCACACATGGACACATGCACACACACACACACATGCACACATGGTCACATGCACGCAAGGACACATGCACACATGCACACGTGGTCATGTGTACACATGCACACATGCACACATGCACACGTGGACACAGGCACACATGCACACATGCACACATGCACACATGCACACCTGCACACATGCACACCCCACAGTATACACACAGAGCACTACTGAGTTACACTAGTGTTACTAGCACTATCAGGACTATTATAGGTATTGTTAAACACACTCACAAGCATGGATGGCCTGCCTTGCTGTAACCCCGGAGGGACCTGCAGAAATGATGAGGTTAATGTCAGTGGGCATAACTGTGCCATTGATACTGCATATGATACAGTGCAGTAGTACACCAGTTGCCTTTCACATGTCTGCTGCTGATATTGCCAGTATCACACATGCACAATTACATACTATGATGACAGATACATACCACGGACACACCTTACACATGCATAAACTAACAGTGTACAGAACAGTCAAGTGTACATATGGCATATTACCTGAACACTCCATGTCGTGCTGCTGTGTGGATCCAGCCTCCATCATGATGCAGGTGTACTGCTGTTGCTGTTCCAGGGCTGGAGCCACAACACTTAGGAGTAGCCCCTCCAGTCTGGTGAGGGGGGGATGTGTGGCCACCCCACCTCCAGTGGCAACCTGTTGCCTGTGGATATCTGACGCTCGCTGATGGACACTTCTGATTAAATCACTGCAGTGATGTCGTACCTGCTCATATGTCCTATTATGCGTGCCAATGTCATTTACCCTACGGACAAGGTCTTGCCACAGTGCAGCCCTCTCCTGCTGATTCTGACTGGTGCAGAAAAACAGTATGTCATACTCCCGCACCAGGCTCTGGTGTATCTCCTCATCTTCCGCTGCAGAGTAGGCGGGATTATGCTGATGCGCCATCTCCCTGGAAGAGAACACAAACAGGATATCAGCAGACTATGTCAGCAATATATGGCACACATACTATACATGATACTCATGTGTACTGATATACTACTACTCCCATATGTTGCATGTGTGTGTGTCGTGGTGGATACACAAGTACATGGCCAGATATCAGTGCGCAGCCAACACCTGTGCAACAATACCTGCCACATTCCACACAACATAGTAGCATGCCCCATCGGTCAGCACACACTGACAGGTCCAATGCACAACCTCACTCTGGGGGTTCATCCCAAGGTACTGTATGTGGGACGCCATCCACTAGTGTGATGTGGACACAAGTTACTCGGCCTGGATATACATATCCCACCACCACCACCAGCACAGTAGACTACTTTGATATGTATGTGATTAGACAGTTATTCACTTGTTAGGACTGAGATGGTATCCATGCAGCACACTGGGCCAGTGGAAGCCACAACTCACACTGCTGACCCCTTTGCAAATGCTTACCACGGACATGCCACTGATTGCATGGAACTTGCACACACATTTCTAACCCAGACCCTATGCACAAAGGTTAGGCATCCTGTCTGGTGGACCCCAGACAGAGGCAGATTGTATAACAATAGCAGGAGGCTACTGCAGGACAGAGCAGATTCACATTAAGAGAAGGCATCTGTGGTCAGCACTGGTACTATGCTACGGTCTCTCATAACAATGGACACGGCCTACTCTGGGAGGGAAATGGCCACAAACACTATGGATAACCACAAGGCCTTCTTCAGTTATGTTACACATATGGACCAAATGCCTCAGATATGCTCTGCGTTAATACACACCTACGTAACATTCACCAAACACACAGATATTGGCAACATTCTTGCAGACAGGTTCGGTGCACGTATCCCCCCTCCTTCTCCCCTACCAATTGAAATACTTATCACAGCTGTATGTAACATCCCTATCATCTCACATGTCCAAGTGAGGGCCGCCCTCAGCAAAGCAGAACACACAGCATCACTGTGACCTGATGGTATCCCTGGATGTGTGCTACATGCACTCCAAGAGGACATACAACCGTATATATGACTGATAATTAATCTTGGCTGTACTACAGGATATGTACCTGGACATTGGCATACAGAAACAGTGGTCCCACACCACTAAGGAGGCACCGCTACTGACCCTGGGAACTACCACATCATATGCATAACCGGCCTGGTCTGATAAGCTATGGAATTATTCAGTATGGGATGCATATGCAGTGATATCGGGTACCTGCAGACACTTGTTCCCAGCCAGTTTGCCTTTGTGATGGGCTGATCCTGCCTTTTGAACCTGGCTGACCTTTCAAAGTAGTCACTACAGCCATTGCTGAGGGCAACGCACAGACAACTGCTGCCAGGATCATGGCCTAACACTGATTGACATGTAATGTATAGTCATCCCCTTTGGTGGAACTACATACACACAACATATCACATGGACATGCCTATAGATACAGACCTATGACACATTTGGAGGGTTCACAGTATGCAGACTATTAACCTGCTACTTTGCATTACCTGTGTTTGTCGCAGCTGGTTGCATTACCACTGCTTCTGCTTCCTGCTGCTACGGTCACTGCTGACAGCTTAGAGTCACAGTGTGTAGCGTGTTTTTTTTTTTTTTTCTCTCTGTCTCAGTTTGTCTCTCTCCCTCTGTCTGCTTCCAGACAGTGCAATGAATGTATTGCATGTGTGGAGTATTAGTACAGGATGCTTTTGTAGGTATCTGCATAGGTCCATGTGATGGCCTCTGCACCAATTGTAAGCCAGCATTTGCTAAATGCATGCAGCCAGTTGTGTACTGATTGCAATTCTCACTGTGATTTCAGGACAGTGCTATAAAAGGGTATGTGAGATAGGCATTGCCCTTTCAGATTGTAAGGGCGGGGACCATGCTGGTATGCTATGGACACTGTTCTGTGATTGTAAAGGTTAGCATCTCTCTCATGATTCAGACTGTGTTGTAGATTCACATTTCTCGATTCCTCTCTCCTGTTCCCTGTAGTAAGTGTGTATGCACAATGACACCTACAACTATATATATATATATATATTTATATATATATATATATATATATATATATATATATATATATATATGTAAATATACATACATTTATATATGTACATTAACTGACATTATTACCTACAAGCTACCAACTAGCATGGCTGTTTCTGTTCACACACACACTACTATTATGGGAATCCAGTAGTTTTGACAGTAATTCTAAATGACATGCTTTGTGTACTACACATCCTATATTCCCTTTACATTCATCCCTACTATTACATGCTATATTTATTTTAGCACAATGTTCTTGTATAAGAGTCATGACTTAGTGGTAGGTCATACAGACTACTGTTTCCAAGGTCCTGGGTTTGGGACTGACAGTGGGATTTTATTTTGCTTTTAAACTGACTACAGGACCTGTCAATCAAAGTGACTAAGACACTTTTAAGCAGTTGTAACCGGGTTAGCGCTGGTTTGCGCGAAGCTCACGCATGCGCACTGGCGGTTAGCTCCGCGCACACATGCGCACACCCGCTTACAACTGCTTAACAGTGCTTACTCTGGCGCACACCCACGCTATTTTCTTTGAAAGAAATGAAAATGGGGAGACATGAAAGTGGTGAAAAAGGGGTCACAAAGAGGGTAAGACAGTAGGGAAACAAGCTTGGGATTTGCAGGAGGGATGTAGGTAAGGCCCATAGCTGTCCATTTCTTCATCAGCAACAGCTGTGCATATGTATGTAATTTGGTGTGACATTTGAAACCTTCCACCCCTGAGAGAGGTATCAGGACAACAATAATACTTGTTGTACAGCCAATTGTAATTGATAGTTTCCATGTCCAGCAGACATGCGTGCGGAATGGGCAGCTATGTATGGGGCATAGTTTTTTTGTGGGTACAGAGTGCCCTTTTTTATTTATTTATTATTTTTCAGGTGAGAGTGGTATGTCAGGTGAAGGAAGTCGGTATAGCTGGGGAGGTAGGTTGGGTAGGTAAACAGACAAGACAAACAAGATGCATACAGGGGCGGTGTATGACACGTGTGGGGGGGGTTACACAATTGACGGGGACGGAGGTTTGGATATCCAGAGCCCATGAGCCCACAGATGGCAACAGTGGAACTGATATCCCCACCCATAGGCAGTTGCCACTGTTCCTTCACTGCCTAGGATGGGGCTGTGCTGGGGGCTGTGTAGGCTGGGCAACAAGCATGCCTCTAAGTTGTGCCACCTGTGCCTCAAGCTGGTGTAGGGGCTCGAGAACAGAGTCCCAGATCTCCCTACACACTACAGTCTGGACGCTATGGAGGGTGAGTGGTGGTTCTCCTCCAGCCACACTTGCAGTGGGGGGGGTGAGCCCCATCCCCTGCAGTGCTTCCACCTGCAGGTGGCACAGGGCCACCAGAGGAGGGTCCAGACTGGGCACTAGTGCCAGGTGCACTCACCAGCTGAGGTGGGAGAGGTGAGTCCGCTGGAACCCGCCTTCCCTGTCGTCCTATGTTTTGCATTATGTCATGACAGTTTGGGTTAGTGACATATAATACCATTCACAATTAGTTGTAACAGCATGCATTAGTATTCCCATTAACCAAACACCCAGATATTCACACCATTGAACAGCGAGCATAACACATGCATAGTTTGAACAGCAATACACAGTCCAACAACATGCAGGGTTGATTGATGGCAACAGGCCATCAGGTTTGGATGTATGAACAGGGCAGATGCATCAACGGACATGCAAATATATATGACCCAACAGGACAAATGTCCAGGGGTGTTAATTGTGATTGCACATACCATTTTCATGTGGAATGGGTTATATGTGGTTATAGGGTGGGGTGAAGAAAATAATATTAACACCTTCGAATACCAATACATATGCTGTACATTTCTAATAGCTGCACATATATACACACTACTGTTCTAACTACAGTTTCCTATGTGATAACTATTTCAACTTGGTGATAGGACTGTTACTGCAACATCAATATACATTTTATTGTTCTTCATACACATTAATATCTAGCTTTGTTCAGCTACATTATCCTGCTACATTTGCTTTATATAGCTATAGACAAGTGTGGATGTTTGGTATATCAGACAATCATACTATCTGCATATTGCAGACTGAGAGCAACATATCCAGATTTTGGGATAAACATTCCAGATGCAGCAACACTTTGAACAGATTTTGCTGTTTGGTTTTGATACTCACATGCATTTCATTCTGTCTTGACTGCAGTATACTTTATTCAGGGGTTATTACTACTGTATTGCTGGATTCATGACACTTTCTCACACTCTCTCACTTGTTTTCATTTTACTATTCAGGATGGTACTTACTTCTAGGCTTTATTGACATGTTTTAACTGTAGTTATTACAATCATTTCCAGCAGTCTCACTTCTGTCATGTTTCAGTATTTCAACAGGGATATATTTCACACATGTGATTTCATCATCTTCTGCAGCTATACTTTTCAGCCTGCTGCAGGTTGTGTACTATTTTCTTACAGGTGGGGCATTTTAATTTCAGAATTTATGTCAGACATTTTCATTTTTCTGTTTGGATTACAGACTGCAACACACTTTTGTAATCAAGCAATACTTGCAAACACTTTCACACTGTTACTTGCACATTTTATTACTTAGTGACTACACTGCACTCTTTTGCTGACTGTCATATTTTTATATTTCTTTACAGTTACTGGTAGTGGATTACTGACCTGTCTGGTGGCGCAACCGCACCAGCCTATCACCATAGGCTCTTTGGTTCACAGAACGGACACCTGCAGCTGTAATATAAATGAAGTAATATTGGAATACACACCTCCATAATATCAGCAAGTTTAATTTCTTACATACATAATTAAATGTAACTTACTCAGTAGTGGGGCGTTGGGCGTTTGCCAGGCCTCCTGGATCCAAAGGTTCAATTGGTCCTGCTTGCGTCTCTTCAGGTCCGCATGGTGGTGACGGACCTGCTCACCAGTCCTTGGAATCCCTGTGGCACTGGTGACATCATGAGCCAACCAGTCCCACGCCTCAGCCCTATATGCTCCCCACAGGACCTGGCCATGCATGAGTTGGGCCTCATGATTGTGGACTAGGAGCCAGACCATGTACCTGGACTCCTCAATGCCCCACCTCTGTGCTTGAAAGCAACTACCCTCACCTACTCCTGTCATTCTGGCTGCAAGTCAGTTCTACAATCGTTTATGCTGTGTATTCCTGCCTATGGGGCTTGTATAGTCCGTTTTTCCCACACATATCTGTGATTGGCCAATTTGGAATTGTATCAACTTCACTAAACCTGCTTTGTCATGCTCCAGTTTGTATTCATTCCTATATATTAGCTATTATTGCATTTAGAGGTACTGTTGTCATGGCTTAGTGGTTCAGTACCTTGACTATGGTGTATAGTATCCTGGGTTCGAACCTGGCCACTACTTTTTATTTTTTATGACTGTCTAGACAAGCTGAGGGGTGTGTCCAAGCTGAGGGGTGTGTCTGTGTAAAGGCTGTTTTGATACGGCTTGCTCAACGTTGCCCGTAGGTTAGCTTGTTTGCACGGTGCGCAGCTACGCGCAAATGGGGTACGCTGGTTTAAGCCTCATTTGGCTATCAGCATGCATATTAAGCTCAGCTCAGTTAGGGGCACATAGATTTAGCATGTTAAACCACTGCTCAGCTACGGGAACTCATTTTGCACCAGTTAAACCACTGCTCACCTATGGGCAGATGCACTACTCACCCTGTTAAACTGTAGCTCAGCTATGGGCACATCTGGCATTTTTTTATTGTTTTGTTACCTCACATTTCTTCCATATAAATGGGCTATTTCATTACATTTTACATAAAATGTGATTTTATGTGTATATATTTGTCAGGGACTTGTTTTGTGCTTATTTTGCTAAAAATAAAAAGTGGTGTTGTGGGGGCTTGAACCATGAATGCCTGCTCTTCAGCCAACATCTCTACCGCTACACTATTGCTTCTTGGCTTACTTTGCATATTTAGTTCTTATATGCTTTCCCACTGACTGCTAACTGTAGCTGCGCTACGGGCAAGCCCGCGCAAAAGACCGCACTCACGGTTAAACATCTTTACAATTTAAAAAAAAATTATGAGATGTTCATTTGTACATTTTATGTTCGTAGTCTGTGGGGGCATGTGTTGTGTTGTGTTTATTCACATTTCCATGGACTCTGTCGTGGGTGTTTACTTTGGGCACTTTACTCTTCTGGGGGCGTGTCCCCTTACAGGGCTTGGCCTACGGACACCCCCCCTACTGTCTTACACGGACTGTGTTAGCCTTAGGTGTGATTCAGCATGCTCTCATGAATATGCAGAGCATGCTGACATCACTCCGTTTAACTGCAGCCTCCGTGTATGAGTTATAACTCTTACACGGAGGCTTCGTGAATCCTGCCCAAAATGTTTTATTTTGATCCTTGACACCTTAGCATCCTGTATAATATATGTAACACGCACATTGGTTTATTGTATGCACAAGTGGTCAGTACTCAATCCATCATAACATACTGCCTGAGTTCCTGCCTGATGAACTACTACAAAATGCATACATAAAATGTTTTGCAGGTGGTTATGCCCACCTTCATCAAGCACACCACTGTATCTTTAAATATACTAACATTACATCCACATAACAAATAAAACATGCTAATTTTTCTAACTGCAACTTAATGTAATTGTAGCAGCATATACATACATATATATATATATATATATATATATATATATATATATATATATATATACACATGTATATATACTATACATAACTAAGGGGTATGACAAAAAGCCAATTTCACGTTATGCACAGAGGTGATGTTAATTACATTCTAAAGAAGTCAACATAGTTGGTGAGCAATGACTGACATTTCTAAGTTGCTTTTGGTAGTAGCTCATTGTGTACAAGAAAAATTATTAACAAAAATCAGACTACACTATTAAGTAATGACATACTGAGTACAATATTATCACAGCAATGCAGATTTAGTTATAGAAAAAGTCAATTTTTGCAGTAATATTTTAGTCATTTAAAAGGAAAATATTAGTTAGTTAGTTAGTTAGTTAGTTAGTTAGTTAGTTAGTTAGTTAGTTAGTTAATTAAGCATTTGTTCACCGGACTAATCCAACTGGGCAGATACCATTTTTCAGCGGAGACCCGAGAAAAAACTCCAAAAGATACATACATGATAATGTATGACAAAAGTAGGTAAACCAAAAGAATAAATAAGGTAAATAATAGGTACTAAAATTACAATTACAAAATATAATCAAAAGAATTGTTAGGTACAATGAAACAGTTGCAATAATATATTCACAAAGAATTAGGTCACAAAATTGTTGCAAGTTTTAGGGTGACAATTTTTTTGACATATGTAAAGTAAGTAATGTCTTTCAGCTTTTCCCGGTTAGTGGTCGCCACAGTGAAACTCTGGCCCGCTAATGATTGGCAGTGGATTTTTATGGTGCCGAGTTGCCAGCCCAACTCCCAGCCTTCAAAGAAGACACACCCATTCACGCACACACCTGCATGTCTTTAGACGTCACTCAACTGGGGGGAGGACATGCAGACTCCACACAGAAGGCACTCCAGCCAAGAATCGAACGGAAGAACCTCTTGCTGTGAGGCGACAACGCTAACCGCTGCACCACCGCAGCTCAGGTGATAGAGGTAAATTAGAGTCAGGAAATAGGTGTGGAGATAAAAAAAAAGAAAAAGGGGAGAGCTAGATTAAGTAGGATCTGAGCAAGAGCAGGTCCAAGAATTTAATAGGTGTTATTTTAGAGTTTTTTAAGCAATTTGGGTTAAAAATAGATCTTAAGCTTAGGGGCAGTTTATTTCATGCCTTGGAGACTAAGTAATTATAAAAGAGTTTGCCAATGTTTTTTGGGGGGATTGTAGATTTCCAGGAGGTATTGTTCAGAGCTACAGTGTGCGAGTAAGAGTATTGAGGGAGATGAGATCAGATAGTGCAGGACAGAAGTTGGGTTGGTATAGGTAGGAGTGGGTCAGATGTAGTTGAGGAAGAAGTAGTTGCTGGTGGAATTTGAGCCACTGTAGGTTTTTTGAGATATGCAGTGGTGAGAAGAATAGGGTTGATTTGTTGTGAATCTGGCAATTTTAATGCAATGTGAGTTCAAGTTTGGACAAGAGATTGGCTTGGAGATTAATAAGGATAGGGGCAGCATATAGTATGGTAGGAAGTAGATAGGCTTGAGCAAGAGAGAGAGTTTAGCTTCATTTGAGAGAAATTGTTGTTATTCCTATAGAGCAAACACAGTTTTTGATGTCTTTTTGATAGTTTTGGATATGTAGATCAAATTTTAATTGATCATCTGTTATAACTCATAGTAGTTTTGTGTGTAACTACATTAATAGATGTATTGTTTAGGGATGAGACAGAGAAGGGAGATTTCTGGTGTTGGAGAGATTTTAGGAGGAAGAGGAGCAGTTTGATTTTTTTTTAGGGTTAAGTAGGAGTTGCCATTTTATAACTGAGTGAAGTGAATCTTGGGTAAGGGTGAGAAGGTGGGGGAGATTGTCAGAGGAGGAAATTATAGTTGAGTCATCAGCAATTTGTATTAAACATGGGTGTGAGCAGGAAGAGTGTAGGTTGTTAATGAAAATGTTAAATTGTAGAGGTCCAAGAATGGAGCCTTAGGGAATCCATGTTTGGATAGAAATGAAGAGGGAGAGAGCAGAGAGCCATTTTACAGACTGCAATCTGTTGGAGAGATAGCTCAATAACCAGGCGAGAGCAGAGTTAGAGAGATTAAGGCTGGGTAGTTTTAGACAGAAGTAGGTCGTTGGAGACAGTGTCAAGGGCTTTAGAGAAGTCAAGGAACAGGAAAGAGACTAATTTGGTGTTATCACGAGGTCTAGAGATAGCCTGTATAAAAGATATTAGAGCTGTGGAGGTACTATGGTTTGAGTGAAAGCTGTGTTGAGAGTGTGTAAAGAGATTTTCTTGAAGAAGGTGATCTAGTAGCTTCTTGTGGATTTACCTTTCGAGGATCTTGGAGAGTGGTGACAGAATAGCTATTAGGCTGAAATTAGAGGGGTCAGTAGAGTTACCTCCTTTGTGCAGGGGTATAACACAGAATTTCTTCTAGATATCAGGAACTGTGGCCTTTTGTATTGATCTATTAATTAGTATGGAGATGGGATAAGCAATAGAATTTGTAGCCAGTTTAAGGGAAAGAGTTACCAGGTTATCGGCTGAAGGGGGGCAAGTTTTAAGTTTGCTGAGAAGTGATCTGTTATAAGCTGTAGGAATGGGTTGAAGAGAGAAGGATGTTGAGTGCATGGAGGGTGAGGGGCAAATGGAAGGGTGGGGACTTGTGTCTTTTTTTGTTAATTTTTGAATGGAGTCGATGAAGAAGGAATTGAGAAGTATAGCTGTGTCTAAATCAGAGCTATTGGGAAAGGGAGAAGGTGGAGAGGACCTACCTGTGTGTGAGAGTTTACTGATAATATTGCAGAATTTTTTGGGATTAGAGTGGGGGTCAGTTTGTGATTTTAGGTAAAAATTTCTTTTGTCTTGAATAATTTGTTTTTAGTAGAATTGTGAAGTTGTCTATAACATAGAAGATTGGAAGGGGATTTGTTTTTTTTCCAGTTTTTCCAAGCATTATCTCTCTCTTGCTAAAGAGGGAGCATTCTAATTTTCCTGATGGGGGCTAATTAGTCTAGAGTGCTTAGAAAGATGGAGTTGAATTTAAGAACAGCTTCTTCTAATTAGAGGTCGTGGAAGAATGGCCATTTAATTGAACAGAGTATCTGGTTACAGGTGTAAGAGGTAAAATTGGATAGCTTATGACAATCTTTATACTGGTGGGGTTTGCAAATCAGAGGGAGTGTCTATGAACAGAGGTAAGTAGATGGTCACTAAGGCTGTCTGACAGCGTAATAGGGTTTTAGTATAGGTTAGGGTTGGAAACAAGGATCCAATCAAATATAGTGTTGGCATTGCTGTGTTTATTAAGTCGAGTGGGAGAAGTAATTAGTTTCAAAAAAACAAAGAAGTTAATAGTAGAAGTTGGTTAGTCTGATGATAGCAAACTCCAGTCAATGTTTACATCACCTAATATAACAGTTTCATAGCAGATAGCTTGAGAGATCCAGGAAAGAAAGTTTTCTAGGGTATGAATGTTGTTACAGGGGGGAATACAGATGGTAGCAATAGCAATTGTTTTATGATTGTTCAATTTGCAGTTTACTATAAGGACTTCAGTGGGGTAGAGGGAAAGTTGGTCAGAGTATAGCATGGCTACACCCCCCTCTTTTTTGTTTAGTCTGTCCTGGTGGATATTATTATAGCCAGGGGGTAAGATTTTGTTGTCAGATATGTGAGGTTTTAACCAGGTTTCTGAAAGGGTAAGAATATCAGGGGGATAGAGAGATATCCAAGAATGTAGGTAGGTCACTTTGCTTAATAAACTTTGAATGTTGAGGGCAAGGAAAGTCAGGTGTTTGGAAGTTGAGGAGAAGTGAGTTTAAGAAGAGCGAAATGAGTGGGAGAGGAAGGGTGGAGTAGAATGAGAGGAAAAGAGGAGAAGGTAACAAAACCTGGATTTGGGTGTATATCACCTGAGAGTAGTAATTTAAGTATTGGAAGTTTTGGTTGTGAAAATTTGTTGTACAATAAGTGGTATCTTAGCTTACTTTTGGGAGGCAGAGTTGACTGTAGGAAGTTTAATTTTGAATAGGTGAGTGTCAGTATGATAGAATAGATCCGGAGTAATAAGGAAGGTGAGAGAAGCTGAGAAGATTGATTCTGAGTAGGTGAGTATATTGGGAGGGCTTAAGTGTGTTAAAGTGTGATGATAGGATGAAGATACAGAGAAAAGAAAGACCAGGGTAGAAGTGAAAAGAAGGTGTATCATGCTGAGAAGTAAGTTAATGGCAAGTATATAGATAGTTTGCGAGATAAGTGCAAACAAATAGAAGTGGTGAGGAGAAAAGAGAAAGAATTATATTAGGTGTGACTTTGGCCTAACCTGATTTGAGAAGGAGTGTCTAAGTAGGGAGGAAGTTAGAGATGATAGGAGGGTTTGGAATTAAGTTGGGAGTGGCTGGAGGGAATGGTAGGGATAGATAGAGTATAAGGGTAGAGTATGTGTGTGTGGGTGGGAATGGGACTAGGGTAGGGGAGTGGAGTGAGCTCAAGCAGGCAGAAACACACACAGGATGCCAGAAACGATATATTTAGTTAGCTTACAGGTATAGACTTTTTGTATATATTACTTTACTATCCCAATTAATCTGTTTGTAATATAGTATATTTCACAACAGAGATAGTTTGGTTTGCTTACAGTTATCTTTTAAGTTTGGGCATTTTTCTTTTTTCTTTCCTTTTTAAAGACAGCTTGCCATATTTAACTATCAAAGTAAGGGTGAATTTTGAGGGTAGACTGGATGGGACTAAACTAGGATGGGTAGACAGATTTCCCTGCTACTGACCCAGCGACGTGCACAGTAGAAGTATAAGGTTCCAGGAAAAGTATATAATGTAAGGTGTTGTCAGAGCTTGTGACAGTTGCATGTAACATGAAAATGCATTAAAATGCAAACATGTTAACACAGCAAATACCTTCGGGGCATTTGATATTAAGTTTTTTTTTAATCATATGAGCCTCACAATACTAAAATAATTGGTATAAAGCAACTGTAAGTAATTCTATGTGAGAAAACTGTCTACGATGTCAAAAGAAAGAACAAATGCCCATTTTAGTGCTCTTAGCTTTCAAAACGACAGGAGTGCATTTAGAATTTGCTATTTTTGCTTTTACAGGTATTTATACTATTGTATCAAATAGATGTAGTCTGGTTGAGAAAAATGCATCAGAACAAAATGGAAAAAAGATGGTCTGTAAACACATGAGCTGTCGTTTAACCTATTGAAGATGCCATTTTAAGTATGCTCACCAGGATAAGCAAACATTTCATGTATGTGATAATATTATACTTTTTATACTTTTTATTAAAAATGAATCTTTATTAAATAACTGAAATTTGCATTTACTGTACACAGAATATATATCTGGTGAGCATAACTTGAGTATCTTACAGATTGCCCTTGTCCATAAGGGGCATACGCACTACACCAGGTGGGAATATAGCAATAACCCACGCCTGGGTGTGGGTAATGCGGGATTTACCCACGGTTGGTGTGGTTTGGTCCCGAGGGTGAAGCCCGAGGGACCAAACAAAGACAACCGTGGGTAAATCCCGCATTACCCACACCCAGAAGTGGGTTATTGCTATTATACTATGACATTATTTAAGAAAAGAAATAATTACTTTTCTTAAATAATGGCATTGTATTATGCCTCTTTGCTGCCCTTCCGCAGCTGTCTGGTATCCGCGGCAGTTCTGATGTACTGCACATGCCTATGCAGTACATCAGAGCTGTGGCCAAAAGCAACGGGGAAAGCAAGATCTCAGTTGCTTTTTACTGTTTCGCTATGTTAAATGGGTTTACCATAGTGTGACAGCTTTAAAATAAGCAACAGAGATGCCCGTTGCGTATTTTAAAGCTGTCTCGCTATGTTAAACCCATTTAACATAGTGAAACAGTAAAAAGCAACCAAGATCTTGCTTTCTCCGTTGCTTTTTTTTTTAAACCTGTCTCGCTATGTTAAATGGGTTTAACATAGCGAAACAGCTTTAAAATAAGCAACGATCTCCGTTGCTTATTTTAAAGCTGTCTCGCTATGTTAAACCCATTTAACATAGCGAGACAGGTTTAAAAAAAAAGCAATGGAGAAAGCAAGATCTCCATTGCTTTTTACACACTGTGTCGCTATGTTAAAGGAGTTTAACATAGCGAGACAGCTTTAAAAAAAGCAATGGAGATCTCCGTTGCTTTTTTTAAACCTGTGTCGCTATGTTAAACTCTTTTAACATAACGAGACAGTGTTATAAAAGAGACTTATAGTAATGGAAAAAGTCCGGACGACCGGAACTTTTTCCATTAGTATAAGTCAATTTACAACGTGCACGCTGGCCAATCAGCATGCACGTTTTGGAATATTAATGGGGGGTCGTGGTATAATTTGGGATTCCCTATCCATTGATCCAAATTGCATTTGTAGAGGGCCAGGGTGGTGCTCTATTTAATGTGAATAGGAAGCCTGTTCCAAAGAAGGGACAATCTATCAGACACATATCTGTCTCTCCAGCATGTTTTATTTGATTATTTGAGATGCTAACCGAATTCCTCAATTATATTCAGAATACTACGAACTTTCTGAAGTTCACTCAGACTACTTTTACTGACAGGTTACAATATTTGGATGTTGAAGTGTACAAAAATACGAAAAACAAAGATCTAGAAACTAAGGTTTTTAGAAAAAGTACTTTTTGCAACTCCTTTTTGCATTTCACTAGTGCACACTCCCCACATTGTAAAAAGAACATTGTCAAGGGACAATTTGTGAGGGGGTGTCGCATGACTAGTAGGGACGAAGATTTTTTCAAGGAATGTAACACTTTGGAAGCTATGTTCTGTGCAAGGGGCTACCCATTAGATTTTATTAAAAACATAAGAAAGGAGGTAGAGCAGAACAGATTAACAAAATTTAAACCAATAAAAGATAGTGCGATTAACACTACTAATTCTTGTAGGGATGATGATACTATTGTTCATCCTAATAAGAATAACAATAAAGGAGAACCTTACTATCAATCGGCACTGGTTCTAGAATTTAACTTATTTAACCTTAAGGTGAAAAAAATATTTCAGATGGAGTGGGATAAATTTGTATCTTTTTCTGACATTGTAAATATCAAAGAAGGTATTCCCAAAATAGTTTATAAGAATGCTAGGAGTATCAAAAAGCTATTAGAAAACAACAAGAGTAATGGTAGTAATAATATTTTTAATAAGGCTGTTACAACAAACAATATTAATGGAACTTACCAATGTGGACACTGTAATCAGTGTCAATATGTTTGTAACAAAAGTGAGATTCACTTAGTAGCTAGGGACATTAATATACACAGTACAGGACATCATAACTGTGAATCCCAGGGAGTGGTTTACTTGGCAATGTGTTCACAATGTAACTCATATTAAGTCGGGAAGACAGAAAGAGCGTTGAAAAAAAGAATATACGAACACACATATGAGATACTTAGGAATAAAGAAACAAATGCCCTATATAAGCACACAAGAATATGTAAGGATTCAAAGTTTACCTTTTTTGTGCTTGAGCAGGTTTAGAAAGAGATGAGAGGTGGTCTCTGGGAGGAGTGGTTAGAATTTAAGGAATTATGGTGGCAAATTTTGGTAGAAGCCACCAGGTTCCCTGGACTAAATGAACACATTTCGTTAACCTCAGTGTTAAAACTGAGAGCAGCCAAAATATAGCTTACACTTGTAATGATTTCAAATGAACAGTAGATGGTGCTATGTAAATATAAATAGATTGAGTTTTTTAATGAATAAATGAAACTTTTTAGTTTATATACATTTTTATATTATGATTCATTTATTGCATTGAAATTACTTTAAAAGTAATATGAACACATGTATATATAAATGGAAGCATAATTGATTTTTTTAAAAATGTTTAAAGTTTTAATAATGTTTTAACATGAGTTAGTATTTTTATTAAGTATGTACGGAGTTTGTATGCAATGAGCCTCTTTGTTTATTGGTGTAGATAACATGCAATTAATTGCTATTGGTGGCTTTAAACTTAATTAGAGTATTTAATGAGCAAATTGATACAAATATTTTGTCTGATGAAGTCTCACTGTTGATGTGGACGAAAACGCACATTTTTTACAAAGCATTTATTTATTTGTGGATCTATTTGTGGACGAATTCAATAAAAGCGTGTTGTCTTCAGTTGGTGCACAGTTTCCATGTGTTTTGGACTTATGAGATGCTAACTAAGCTTAGATCCCTAGATTGAGTGGCCCTCATGCTGTTTGCCTTGTGGATGTGTAGTAGCTCCATCAAGGCTGGAATTGTGAGTGTCTTGTAAGTTAGGCATAGGTCACCTCTTAATAGTCAGTAGGAGACAGAATAAAGGGATAGGGATTTTAGTCAATCTGTATAGGACATGTTGTTTACAACTTGTATTTTCTTTGGGAGGAACCTTTGAGGTCACTCCAGCTGCTGTAAGTGTCTAATCAAGTACATGTCAAATAGAGCATTGTACTCAATTATTGGTCTAATGCTGTCTGAGTACAGCAAAACTATAATTTGCTTGGATCTGAATGCCATACATTACTTTTAAGTTGTGCCACATAGAAGAATTTCCTCACAACTTTGGACATGTAGCAGTCAAAGTTCAGGCTACCATCTATCTGTGTACCTAACCTCAGAGACTACTCTTAGGGGTGTGGTATTGCTGTTGTAATTTGCAGAGGTATCTGACTTCCCAAAGGGTATGAGAATTCATTATTTCACATTTAGTTTTAGACTATGGTTCTAACACCAATCATTTCTCTGATCTAGACCCTCCTGAAGGATATCTACAGCATTAGTGGATTTAATGATTGCCCCAGCTTGTATTCATCAGAAAACTTTAGCATCCAAAGGCCTTCTACATTAGCCTTGACTTCTGATATATTCAGATATATATCAGATATATTCTGAACAGGAATGGTCCCAGCACTAAGCCCTGTGGCACACCACTAGTATCTGGCCTCTTGCTGGATCAGGATTTACCCACTTTAACCACATGTGTCCTGTCCATGACCTAACTGGCTGTAAATCTGCTGATGTAGGGATTTATACCCAGTTTTGTAAATTTATTTATAATACCTGACTGGAGAATTGTGTCAAATGCCTTGGCCAGGTTGATGTAGGCAGTGTGTACTATTTTACCCTTATTCATGACCTTAGTGACTTTCTGAAAGAAGTCCATCAGATTCAGTAGGCATGACCTGCCTTGACAAAGCTGAATTGGGTCGGGTCCAGTGTTTGGAGGTTTCCTATGTCACTATTTGTCAGGTCCATGATTATGATTCCATGGCCTTACATATAAAACTAGTCAAACTTATGTCTCTATAATTTCCTGTGTCAGTATATGGTCCTCCTTTATGCAAAGGGATGACAGCTGTTGTCCTCCACTCTAACAGGACAAAGCCAATCCAGAGGCTGTGGTTAAAGAGAGATCCTAATGGGTCAGATAAATCCTGATTTAAGCTGTTTAAGATGCAACCTGGTATATCATCAGGCCTCATTGAAGTCATGTTTTTAGCTTTAGAGAGCACAGTGATAACCTGCTCTAATTGGTGGTGGAGTGATGGAGGGAATTGTGGTGAGAGAGTTGCTTCAGAAGGCAATGAGGGATATCATCAGAATCAATGACAGACTCATGGCAATCGAACTCCAGCGTAATGATAGGGCAGTATTCATAATCTCAGCAGATGCTCCACAGCAGGGTTGTGATAGTGAGGAAAAGAATGCATTCAGACAGGAGTTGCAGGACCTACTAGATAAAGCAGGACAACATGAATTGGTGTTGATAATGGGTGACTTGAATGCACATATTGGGACAGACAGAACACAATATGAGGACTGCCTGGGTCCACATGAGTGGGGTAACAGGAATAAAGAATGAGAAGCCATTTTAGACTTCTCTCTGGCAAATGGCTTGATAGTAGCCAACACATGATTCAGAAAGAGAGACAGTCACAAGATCACATACAAGAGTAGCCAACATGCAACTCAGGTAGACTTCCTCCTAGTAAGGAAAAAGGACTGGGGTAGAATCCATGATTGCAAACTCATCCCCAGTGAAACAGTCGGCCCACAGCATAAACCATTAGTTGCCACAATCAGCTGCAAGCAGTGGTCAGAGAAGACTCTAAGGTCAACAAAGACCAGGCTGAAGACATGGAAGTTGACTGTAGAGAAAGTACAGCAGTTCAAGGAATTACTCAGGGCTCTAGCACCCCAAGAAGAGGAGGAAATAGGTGGAGTTGAAGAGGAGGGACAGCACCTACAAACAACATGTGTTAGGACTACAGAAAATATATGTGGCCGAGCCAGGTATGGAAATAAGGTACATAAGTAAAGCTGGTGGTGGAATGCAGAAGTACAGGAAGTCATCAAAAGAACGAAGGAGTGCAGGAAGAAATGGGAGATAGAAAAGACTGAGCAACCTAGGAAGGACTACTGCTTGGCTAACAAAGAAGCTAAGAAAGAAGTTGCAATAGCAAAGAATAGGGCATCAGAGGTGCTCTACCAACTTCTGGGAAGTGACTCAGTAATGGGCACAAAGAAACTATATCAGGTTCCAAGGCAAAGACAGAAAGATAAAGAAGATAGTCAGACACCCTTCATATGGGATGCCAGCAACAACCTGCTTACCAGTCCACAGGACATCAAAGGCAGATGGAAGGAGTATTTCCAGCAGCTTCTGAATGAAGAAAACCCCACAGAAGCTGTACTGCCCCAGAAACAGCCTACAATTAGAGAAGAAGAGGAGCCCACCTTAGAATAAGTATGAACAGCACTAAGGAAGATGAAGTCAGGGAAAGCAGCAGGCTCAGATGAGGTGACAGCAGATGTGATAAAGATGCTGGGTGAGATAGGGGAGAAATGGCTCCTGAGGGTACTAATAGCAGTGTGGAGAGAAAGGTGTAGCCCAGATGACTGGAGAATAAGTATACTTGTGTCAGTGTACAAGAACAAAGGGGACATCTACAACTTATGGGCAGTACAGAGGGATCAAACTCCTACCACACTGCATGAAACTTCTGGAGAGAGTGATTGATAAATGGATATGCAGAATAGTTGAATGTAAGATGGGAGATGAACAGTTCAGATTCAGATCAGGATGCAGCACAATTGAACAGGGTTTGCATTGAGACAGATACTTGAGAATAAGCTAGAAATGAGGACAGAGTCCAACTGGGCATTCCTAGACTTGGAGAAATCATATGACAAGGTCCCAAGAAAGCTAATCTGGGCAGTACTGTGGTGGTTTGAAGTCCCAGAAACATCGGTAGAATTAGTGCAGGCTATGTACAAGGACCCAGTGACACAAGTACGAACAGTGTTCGGCCTCACAGAGGGGTTCCCAGTGTGAGTGGGTGTACATCAGGGTTCAGCTCTGAGCCCACTGCTGTTCATACTTGTGATGGACTACATCCGCAAATAGGTTGGAGGGGACAGATCAACAAAGCTGCTGTATGCAGACGATGTGGCAGTACAGGCAGACTCTGAGCTAGAACTTCAGAAAAGAATAGAAGAATGGAATGCAAATCTGAAGTCGCATGGGATGAAACTAAGCACAGATAAGACTGTGGTAATGGCAGCAAATTGGAGAAATCAGAAGAAGCTGAGAATAGAGATAGATGAGAAGATAGTGCAACAGGTAAACAGCTTCAAGTATCTGGGAGGGGTGGTTGAGGAGAAGGGTAGTCTGAATGAAGAGGTCAAAGCTAGAATCAGAGGGGCTGCAGCCAACTGGCATAGAGTATCAGGTGTAGTCTATGACAGAAGAATGCCAAAGAAGCTGAAAAGCAAGGTGTACAAGACAGTGGTGCAACCAGTACTACTGTTTGGTACAGAACCTGGGCAGTAAAGGCAGAACAGTTGAAAAAGCTAGAGGTGATGGAAATGAAGTGCCTGAGAAAGGTGGTAAGATGCACACTGTGTGACAGATGAAGAAATAAGGACATAAGAGCAGAAGCCAAAGTAGCTCCAATTGCAGAAAATATCAAAGAGAACAGATTATGGTGGTTTGGGCAAATGTGCAGAAAAGCAGAAGACAGTCTGGTGGGGAAGATTTGGGACAGACAGAAAGAAGGTAAGAGGAAGCAAGGGCGTCCAGCAAAGAGGTGGATGGATTGTGTGAAAGAAGATATGCAACAATCAGGCATGAGTGTTGAAGAAGGCAGGAGTGTGGCACAGAATTGAGAGAGTTGAGGACAGTTAACACAATACCCTGACCCCATGTAGAAAAAATGGGAAAAAGGGGGCTGATGATGATGATGATGATGATGATGATGGTGGAGGGTATTTATTGTGAGAGAACTGGGGGTTATGGGGAGTGAAATTTAAAATGAATTTCTTGTCTAGCAGATTTGCTATATCATCTTGTTGAGTATAGCTGATGCCATCTACAACTAATTCTGCATATTGTTGGGTGTTGCCCTTAAAAATGCAAACATAACCAAAAATTGCCTTATGGTTATCCTTAGCTTTGGAGACTTTTTTACCTCAAAGTCTGCTTTTAGAGACTTGACTAGTCACCTGATTCACTTGCTTAGACTAACTAGGGATGTATTGCTCTGTTATGCACATTCCCATGGTCTATGATAACTCATCGAGTGGCACGTTCATCAAACAATATACACATACCATCAAAACTTCAGTTCATTGAAAGGCCAAATGATCTTAAATCATATAGGTTCATAGGTACATAGGTAGGTACTAGGCTATCGACCCAAGGGCCTATGTAAGCCTAGCCAACAAGGTTTCCTGGCTTACGCCACCTAAGAAAGTTATTTTCCTGTGCCCCTGTCGAGCAGAGCCACAGAAGTGATCCCTGGGGTGTATTTCCTATTTCCCATCCACTTAACAAGATTTTTCTTGAAAAGTGCTAATGAGGAAATTTGCTTGACATAGATGCGTCGCATGTTCCAGAGTATGGGAAGTCTCTGGAACAGGAATCTATCCCTCTAGTATGTTCTATTTATTGTGGTGACAAGGTTTAGGTCCTTAGAGCATGTAGCTCAGAGGGATTGGGATTTCTTTAGGTGTAGCATGTACAAAAGTTCTGGGTTTGACATAGCTTTATGTGCCAAGCAGAGATCACCTCACAGTAGGCAATATGCTACAGAGTAAAGCTGGAGTTTTTTGAGATGGTCAGTGTAGGGCATCTGTTTGAGGCCAGTAATCCTCTTTGTGAGGTACTTCTGTGGCCTTTCCAGCTGCTGCAGATGTCTTGTGAGGTACATTCCAAAAGGGGCGTTGTACTCTATAATGGGTCTAATCAATGAATGATCATAGTTGGCCAACATAAACAAAGCAGCATGTAGTATGTACTAATCGGTATGGTAGGGATAAGGAAATCTGCCCTTTCCCCACTGTAGTGCGATCTCAGAGTTGGTATATATCATTATGGTCTTTCCTTGAAATTAACTTTTGATGGTATGTGTAGAATAAAAGGCCATTCAATGAACGTGACATTCGATCAGTAAACATAGACCCCATTCCCACTTATTTCTAGTCAGGATTCTCTTTCTTTTGTTGTAAAACCTATCAATACCAGAGGTCCACCAGGATGGCTTGTTTTTGCAGTTTGACCTGTGTTTATTTCAGTCTGGTACTACTATTCTATGCAGTTGTTTATATGGTTGTACAGGGCTTTTGTGTATGCTTCTGCATAGGTTTCTGTGTTTTCTAGATTTGAGAGAACTTGAAAATTAGCTATGCCATCCCTTAAAGCTTTTGGGATTAGGTGGGGTCTAGTTTTTCCTTTATTTCAAGGGAAACTGCTTTATGATTTGATCTTACCAGTGAGGATACCACTGTAAGTGGGATGCAGCACTCTTCCATATTTGTGAGTACCAGACATAGGATATTTATTCCCCTACTGGGAGTGCAGACTAGCTGCTCCAGGACATTGAATTTATAAAGTTATGAAATCATTGGCCCTGCATGTTAATGGTCATGTATGCCTCCCAATTAATGTAGGGGTAGTTACAATCACCCATGAGCATCATATCAGGCTGGATGGTGAATGATTCTAGTAACTTTAGGTATGATGTATGGCTTTCCTGGTTCATGGTGGGGGACCTGTAGCTAGCAAGGATATTGCAATGGATTGTTCCCATGATTAGTTGGACATAGAGTAGCTCAAGCATGTTATATTGTTTCACCAGCCCTGAGGTGTGCTTATCCTTTATGTAGATAGATACACTTCCGTCTTTTGCTCTTTCATGTTCAGTGGGTTGGTGGAATGTATGAAATGCTTTACAGCCATGCACTGCCAGAGTGCTTTCAGTGTCTTTGAATCATGTTTCAGTAGTTACACCAGGGTCAGGAGAACTTCCAAGGATTGTAGTTTCTTGTTGAGACTCCTAGCATTGAGCAATGATACCTTTAGCTTGTCCTGTGTAACTATTGTTATGTTGGAAGGTTTGTCAGTTTTTCAATGGCTAAAAAGGCACTGAAGGGGTGGATGATGTTTTGGCCAATATTCAAAAGCCTAGAGGTGACACGTAAAGGCCATCCCTGGCAAAGTGGTGTGGCATTTCAACCATGTCCTTCCAGGGTGACAAGTAGTAGACACCTTTGGAATGACACAAGTAGCTAAGCTAATTGTTAAAGTTGAGCATTTTCTGCTGGTATAGTGGCATCATCCTTGGAGATGGTAGAATGCTGCACAGTACTAGTCTCATGGCTGCTTGTTACAGATATTCTGAGAGATCAACCATGTCTCTCTCTTCATATAGTCCAAGGAGGTACATCTCACTTCATTCACACCCACATGGACTGTGACTGAGTTATACAGATACTTGGTGGTAAGTGACCTGAGTGCTTGCATGGTCTGGTAAATCCTGGCCCCTGACAGATAACTAATTGTAACCTTGCCCTTATCCAGTCTGGTAAGAGGGACATCAGTGTGTCTCACAATGGAGTCTGCTATGCCCAGAATATTTGGTTGTGGAGAGTTCACTTTATGGACTTGGAAGAGGAGAAACGATGAGATGCCTCTTTATGTGTCATGATGGGAATTTTCTTTTTGTATGCATGCAACGTTTCTGAGAACTGTGCCTGAGAGACCTTTGAGGCTTGGGTAAGCTATATGTGGGCACCTCCACATACGTGGGTCTATGTGTGTGTGGTCCTTTGTGAGTGCAGTGAGTGATGTGTGTGAGTCAACCTGTTTGTTCAATTTTGTGTGTGCTTGTGAAATCTAGCTTCTAGTGTAAATGTGTAACTACATCTCTCATATATTGTATTTGTCTGTTCAAGAATTATCTGGCTGTCAGTGTACATAAGACAATTGTTACATTGCCTCAGGATGCCCATGTCCACTAAGTGGGATGCAGAGATATCAGGAAAATGCCCAGTCATGGCTGTAGGTCCTAATGTGTACTTGCAAGGAATAGGAGTGGATGGTGTTTGTAACTGGATGAGAGAAGGGTGCTTACTTGGTATAATCTGCAGCTAACCTAACCAGAGATACTTCTCAGCACCAAAATGAGATGCTTTCTAAGCAACAATAGCCCTGGGTGATATAATAACGTAAAATAGACCTACATAGTTCTAACTAAATATATCAATGCTGCTCTCTACACAATCTAGTTAACCTGTGACTAATGTGGGACTAAGGTAAAGTTCTGAGGTGTTTTTTAATAATGAAATTTCAACTTCTGGTGATTGCATGTGTACAAGGCACCAATAGCCACCACTGCATGAAGAGCAGCTTCTCACAAATGCAAGGCTTATATACTATCAGAAAAAACAAGTTGTAGAATAAATATGCCCCAGGGCCAATCTGGTAAACACACAATGAGTTTTCTATCCACAATTCCCAGCTCAGATAGGTGAAGTCAGCTCTCTCCTGCCCCAAGAGTGCAGACTTTGACCAGCTAAATGTAAAATGACTGACTTGTTACCCAAGTGTTAAGGAACCTCAAAGAGATGCCTAATACTAACTAATAAACACTAGATACAATATATTTCAGTTCAGAACAGCAGCCCTTTCAGCAGTTTGAAAATGCAACTTTAAACTTTAAAGAAGCAAAAAAGAACAATAAATAGCACAATAAACTTCCACAATATAATGAAAATATGCAATGTTTCCAGATGTTTGTGTTTGTACAGGGCAGTGGCACAGACAGCAGCTCTGAGCAAATGTGTTAAATTTATACCAATACTGAAAACACAGAAAACTGACTACTGAGGCCTCTGGCCAATAAGACAACTAGACTTAGAGGCTTTTTGTGTTCTTTCCAACTCAGATAGTCCAGGTAAATACCTACTCCCTGCAGATGAATAATCACAGTCCTCCTAATGTAAAAGCATAGCAAAAGACTGTACAGAGTGAAATGTTAACAAAAACTAACTTAAACTTAAGGAAAGGCAATAAGTAATTCAAGATAATAGTAGTGTAATTTAAACAGCTTATAAACATGTAATTATTCAATAAACATATTTAGCTTTGTAGAAATGAGCCAATAACCACCAAAATGTGCACAATTTATAAAGGTATTAAAAACAAAGTAAGCTGATTATTAGCACCATGTGGGAATCTCTAGTGTGTTTCCCCAACCTATACAGACCAGGCTACCACTACTGCCACTAAATGGAAAATGAACTGTTCTCTTGATGTAAAAACATAGAAAAAAAGCTTGCTAGAGTGCAAAAATATAAAGTAAACTCTCAGATAACCAGCACCCATGTGGACTGTTAGATGCTGGATAACTGTAGTTTCTGATTGCTTGAGAGTTACTATTAAAAATAGGCCTGACATATACTGTACCCTATATTATTTGTTTGGTTTGACTTGTTCTCAGGGTGGGGAGAGAGTGCATTTATTCCAATCTTCCTTTTTAAAACTCTAAAACTCTAAAAAATGTAAGGTATGTTTCTGTGGAGGGGGGCAGAAAGTACAACACAGGAAAATTGTACTGCATTTCTTCGATATATTTTTTTTTTTTTTTGCAGGTTGCTCGAGTTCTGGGTTACTGAGAATTTACTATACTACTTTATCCAACAGCTAGTTAGATAATGAAATCAGAGCAAGTAAATCAGTAGAACAGACAATGAGAGACAAAATGCACCTTTTTTTAAATAAACACAAGGAAGGGCAAATAAATAATTATAGGTATAATCAACAGTGAAGAAAGGGAGGAGCATATAAAACTCAATTTATAGTAAGGGTTCTCAGCTTAAAATCACCAAGTTTAAAAAGGAGATCAAAGGATGGGAGTGTGGGTAGAAAATGTAACCAGCAGGGAGTCGTGAACATTGCTTATTGTTTTTGCAGACCTTGACTCCTATCAGAAAAGACAAAGACACAGATATTCTCTGTGTATTTAAGTATTACTAGTAAATCTGTAGAAATGTGGATGTGGCTAATGTTGACAAACTTGTGTTTACAACCAAACATAGTCCTTGGAACATACAAAAATGAAACAGAGAGTGTTTTTATACATCACACAATGCCAGTGGAACGAGGATATTCCACTAACCCAGAGAATGTTGATCTCTTATGTCTACTGAGCATCTGTGTTGTTGACTATCTGTGTTGCCAACCAAAGTATAACAACAATATAGATGTCAGTTTTAACTTAAAATCAACATATGTCATGGAACCCTTGTATCCATCTATCTATCTATCTATCTATCTATCTATCTATCTATCTATCTATCTATCTATCTATCTATCTATCTAATCAGTATTCAAAGATATGTATGGGTTACACAAGGTAATTTAAACAGTATAATATTGACAGTAAAATGTCAACAGAAAAATCTCTAAACAGAAAATATTGACAAAAGCTAAACACATAAAAAACAATGTTTTTGCAGTGTGGCAAACCTGCATGCATCCCCAAACCCCCAGCCCATGTTAATTATATATATCAGCCCTGAGTTTGCTCAGTTGAGAGGAAAGGACATATACCTTTCACTGCTCTAACAATAAATATGTCAATATTTTGTGCTTAGATACTTCAGTCACTATTTTTGACAATTGATATTATGATGTTTAGATCATTATGAGTGCACCTCTATCTAATGATGATGTTTAGATCATTTTGAGTGCATGCCCATATACCTCCTTATCCATCTATCTATATACATAGGGTCTACATGTCTTTACTGAATAGTCAATTGAAAATGATAGCAACATTGAACTAGCATTGAAAGTTGAAAAAAGAACAAGTCTTTTTTTGCAGAAGGCAAGCCCTAATGCAACCCCACACCCACACCTCAACTAATTTAAATATGACAACTGTGAAATTGCACAGTCATGCATACATTTGTCTTTGTTTTCTAGGGTAGAACACTTATTTCCATGAACCTTTTTAAGGCTCAGTGTCTGTTTAAATGACTTGCTCTGAGTCACACAGTTAGGCAATGGCAAAGAAGGGAATCAAACCTTGCACCATTGGACCACAGCGAACAGCTTCTTAATCCTCAAAGCCAATGCCAGACATCCTGAAAGCCAATTACCAGAGATAAAGGAAAATATCCTTACCCAACTGTTGGCAATCATACATGGAAAACTCACAGAGCTGCTAACTCAATCAGCACAAGTAAATCAGATAGATTATCTTATGCTGCTCAACGCAAATAGGATCCAGATGGCTGTTTAGTCAGTACACATAAATGAAATGCACTTTGATGTAATGCAGACTATACTACAAGTTTACAATCTGCATCAAGACAAACTGAAAAGCTCCATATACACACACATATATACACATATATAAATGGTATATATATAAATATATATATATATATATATATATATATATATATATATATATATATATAAAATGATTGTACATTTTGTTGAAAGTACAGGTTATTGTCAGATATTTCTGCTGTCAGAAGATGTCAAAAGGACTTGAGTGCTGGGCTAAACATCTATAGAATGTGCATCAGTGTTTCAGAGCTTCCATGATTAAGATCACTAGAGATATATTTTATATATAAATATATATATATATATATATACATATATATATATATATATATATATATATATATATATATATATATATATATATGGGTCTACTGCTCTACATCAAAAATATACTTCTTTGAAATAGAGCAGCAGACCCTACACTTCAGTGAAAGTCCACTTAAACGAAAGTGCACTTTCGCTGAAGTCTAGTTCCCCGGGCTACCCCCCAAAAAAAACCACTAAAACATGTTTTTGCAGGGGGGCAAGCCCACCTGCACACCCCCCTACTTAAATATACCAACTCCAAGATCACACTACAGCGGGGAAAAGGGAATATCCCCGTTCCACACTGTAGTGTGACTGCCGAAGTCAATGTTCAGTTTCACTACTTTGAACAAGTAGTCTTGGTGAAGTGGGATTCAAAGCAGTGAAACTTTGAACATATTGACGGATCCCATACACACACACACACACATACACACACACACACACACACACACACACACACACACACACACACACACACACACGCACACACATGTGTGTGTGTGTTTACTATGAAAATGTTGAAACACAAAATCTTGAAAGTCAAAATCTTAAATCCATAATTTTGTAAGACCAAAATGCTGAAGAGCATAAAACCAAACTCCAAGACTTGTTCCCCTGCAGGAACCATGTTAGCACTTACTCCTCAGTTCACACCTCTGCAGAAGCCTGGATCCACTCTGGTAGGAAGTTTTAGTAATTAAAGTTTTTTGCTATTGTGTTCTATAGTGCTTTGACCTTTCAATATTATCATGTCAGGATTTTGATTTTCAAAATTTTGTGTTTCAACATTTTCATAGCAAACTGTGAGAGAGAGAGAGAGAGAGAGATCTGTATATGTACATATGGATAGATATAGATAGATATAGATAGCACTTCTATGGTCTAGGCTTGTAAAGGCTCCAGGGCCATTAGCCTAGTACACACCTATGAACCTATAATAGAAAGTTTACCCTGAGGATCATTCCAGTGGCTCTACTTGATAGAGGCACTGGGAACTAACGTTGGGTGGCACGATGCCAGGGCACTTCTATGGGCTAGGCTTGTAAATGCTCCAGGGCCATTAGCTTAGTACACACCTATGAACCTATGAATCTATAGATACGGATACAGATATAGATACAGTTGTCCTGGTCCCTTTCAATAACCACATTACACCAAGTGATGTTTAACACCTTTATTAAACTTCCATAAGCATAATTTGACCAATATTTTAATTTATTAATCACAGCATAAACATCCATGTAACTGTTAACTAGGGCATCGTGACCTCACTCACTCTGACCAAATAAGCAGTGACTTTACCTCTGCTTGCTTACTTTTACTTATCAAGCAGTGTCCAACCACTCACCTTCATTTCCCAACTCATTGAAATGAACATCCAGTACAGAGGGGAAACAGAAGAGGCACAAGCCTTCCCCTCTTCTCTGCCTACCCAAACTTAAAAAAATAGCCACACAATCCTCAATGTTCCAAAAAACAGGGAGGGAGGGTGGGTAGCAAGTTCACGGCAAAATGTGATTCCTTACACAGTGACACTTGCATAAAACCCATTAAGCCCCTCCCTACACTTACCTCATTTTCTCCCAGTTATCCTACATTCCCATTTATCCCTTTCATCCACCCAAATAGCTTTCTTCCCCTACCCTCTTAATTCCCATTACTATTTCTACCTAATACCCACCTGAAGATATCCCTGGACAAATTGGTTTGTTATCAAACCTCATTTGTCACAGTCCCCTTCAATAACCACATTATACCGTGACATTTGATGACATTTATTAAACGTCCATAAACGTAACTTTATTGACCAATATTTTAATTTATTAATCACAGCATAAACATCCATATAACTGTTAACTAGGGCAGGGTGACCTCGCTCACCCAGACCAAATAAGCATTATCCTTACCTCCGCTCACTTATTTTACTTATCCCCTTTAATTTCTCACTTATTGAATTAAACATTCAACCAAATAAGCAGCGTCCTTACCACCGCTTACTTACTTTTACTTGTCAATCAGCATCCAAACACTCATTTTCATTTCTCAACTTATTGAAATGAACATCCAACCCCAGATGGGGAACAGAAGACGGACAAACTTGTCCCTCATCTCTGCCTACCAGCCTGACCAGGCTGTCCCCTCTCCTTCATACCAACTTTTCCAACAAAACCTTCCAAAACAAACCTAACCATACATTAAAAAGGTTGAAGCCAAACATAATTCCAAGTACTCCATCCTCTTTGAACTAAACTGGATCCCTGTCATCAACCTCCCAAAGCCCTATCATATAAATACCCAAAGCAGCCAGTTTTCTAAACAGCTGATATTAAACAACAGATCCCTCTCCAATGCCAAAGTAATACCCATATCCTTATATAACCTCTGTAAATCAAACATATCCTCACTTATCCTACTACCAATGGTTGCTTTGTAATTATTCCCAGGTCATTACCTGCCAAATATACCAACTAAACACTAAAAATCCTAAAACCATCCAAAACAGAACAAACCCAACTGCATGCCATCCTATCTAACCACAACGTCCTTTTCCCACCCAAAGGATATAATAATGACCAAAATGAGATTTTCTTTTCTAAAAGATCAATGTAATAGTAATCCAACCACTATACCTACTATCTATTATAAGGCAAAACATCTAATAACCAGAGCAGCATTTGCTGACCAAGGAACCACCCTCTTTAATGACTTCAATACATCCATAAAGCCAATACCCCCAGACTGTAAATCAATGATCCTCCAGTTTCCAACGCCAACCCTTGCAACAAAACGTATCTTGTCAATAGCCAAAGTCTGTCAATCTTCACATTATCAAACCTACCCCATCCCTTCAAACATATAAACCACTGTTCAAGATTTAGTAAAGTCAAATAATCCTGTCACCTGTGCAACTATAGCAATCTGAGCTAAATCCAACCTTAATCCGCCCTTATCCCAAAATTTCACCCCCAAGTTATTTTTTTTATTATTATTACTATTCATTTAATATTTATTGCATTACCTTCACATCTGGCAAATCAAACAAATCATGGCCTGCATTCACTAACAGCCCCAGAAACACAATGCCTTGCTTAGACCTTAAAAGTTCTGCTTAAACAATGGAAACCTATTTCTCACACATCCGCAACACACACATATACCTTGCAGTACTCTGTCAAACCCTTCACCTAGCCTTAACAAGGGCATCCAGATAACGTACCTCCTTCTGATTGCCTGCCTGCTGCTGCCAAATCCAATGAAGAATAGTGCTAAACTCTCAATGTAGCCCAGACCACTGAGCAACCCATCTGCATAGCCTTGCCACAGGAAAAGTCAAACCCAACTACCATGCCCACAAAATTCAACCCAACATCACATTATTGTGGCTCCACCTCACCTGTGGACAACCTCAAACTCCCAATAAACAATCCCCAAATCTGCTTTACCCTTCCTGTCATATTCCTCATCCTCAACTGCCCCCACACTACTCACAAACCACACCAACTCTTACGTACCTTGATGAGCACCTAGTAAAGTAGGATTACCTGTGACCTCATTGTGCACTACTCCAGCGACCAGCACATCCAGCCCTGCAGAATCCATCACCTTTTGAGCCTACTTCCTTCAGGCCACCGACTGATGCCCAGTCTGTGCTCCTCCATCTGCAAAAGAAAAGAAAACCGTAATCCTCTGCACACACATAGACCAAAACTTATTTAATGACAACATTAGGCACTGTCAAGGGCCTACCTTGCTCATCAACTGCACAGCCACTACATTACCCCACCTCCCCTATCTTCAATAACCTGGCACCACCATATCCCCCAGCAAATCCTTTTGCACCCAGCTAAGGAATATAACACACCAAAAAAAACAGTCTTATGCCACAAGCAGCATACCTCTCAAATGTCCAGATTTTCAAAGAATGTCCATATTTTTGGCTCATATTTTGGTTTGTTCCTCATAAAATTTGTGATTTTTCTGGCAAATCACTGGGATGATCTGAGGATTGAAGTCCTCTAATAATGACATACATTTGAGTTTCAGACTTCAAACCCTTCAAAAAATGTATGTTAAAACAAACCTTGTTACTCTAGCAACTTTCTATGTTTATAAGAGCAATATTTAAAATATGTCTGAAATTTTGGGCCTTTGTCCGCCATTTTGTCAGCCTTTGTCCAGATTTCTTACACTAACAGCTTGTGGAATGCAAGCAGTAATAATTGAGCCTATGCATTTACATGACACCTATTAAAACGCAGAACGTAAAGTAAGCTACCAACCTGAGTATAGGTTCATAGGTTCATAGGTTCAGACTAGGCTATCTGCCCAAGGGCATTTATAAGCCTAGCCCATAGTTATGTGGCTTTCGCCACCCCTTTAGTTTGAATAAAACTATGCCTATTATTTTGCTGTGCCTCTGTCAAGCAGTGACACTGAAGTAATCCCTGGGGTATATCTGCGATCTCCCATCCATTGGTCAAGATTCCTCTTGAACAAGGCCAGCGAGGTGCTCTGCCTCACATGTACCGGGATTTTGTTCCACAGCATAGGGCGTCTCTGGGTGATGAATCTGTCCCTCCAGCACGTTCTATTAATAACCGTGTCAAGGTTTAAGTCTCCCGCCCTTGTGGTTCTGAGGGATCTAGATTTTTTGAGGTGAAGCATATTCATCAATTCTGGGTTTGACATGGCCTTATATGTCAGCCACAGGTCACCTCTGAGCAAGCGGTATGAGACTGAATAGAGCTGGAGTTCTTTCAGTCGGGCAGCATAAGACATATTTTTGAGACCCTTTATCCTTTTGGTGAGGAACTTTTGGGGCCTTTCCAGCTGCTGCAGGTGTCGGGTCAGATACATTCCGAATGGGGCATTTGTACTCAATCATAGGTCTAATGAGTGATGAGTACAGGGGGACGATGACCTCCCTTGATCTAGATGTGAATCCCTTCATGATCAGGTGGACAATGTAGAAGGTTTTCCTAACTACTTTAGCAACATGAGTGTCAAATGAAAGGCTACTGTCAACCTGGGTCCCCAGATCCCTGATGACTTCTTCTGTGCTCAGTGGATTGCCACCTATATGGTAGCTAGGGGTAACCTTGTTTTTCCCGAAGGGTATGACTATGCATTTCTTGGTGTTTAACTTTAGGCCATGGCTCTGGCACCAGTTATCTGTTTCTGTGAGGCCCTTCTGAAGGATGTCTGTGTCAGATGTGTTTTCGACTATGGCGCCCAGTTTGCAGTCATCTGCAAACTTTGTCAGCCATAACCCTCCTGTGTTTGCTTGTACTTCAGAAAAGTAGATGCCGAACAAGAGTGGACCCAGGACTGAGCCCTGTGGGACACCACTTGTGACAGGCTTTGAGTCTGACATGGCTCCAGCAACTCTGACCCTGTGGGTTCTGTCACTTAGCCAGTTTGCAACCCATCTTGTGATGTATGGGTTTACATTCAAGCTGATGAGTTTTTCAATGATACCTGAGTGGGGTATTGTGTCAAAGGCCTTTGCCAGGTCGAGGTATGCTGTAAGGACTGCCTTTCCCTCATCAATGGCCTTGGTGACTGTCTCGAAAAAGTCAACCAAGTTTAAAAGGCATGATCTGCCTTTGACAAAGCCAAACTGGGTTGGATCCAAAGTCTGCAAGTTCCCTATGTCTTTATTTATGAGTTCCATTATGATCCTCTCCATGGCTTTGCAGATAAGGCTTGTCAAGCTAATGGGATGGTAATTTCCAGGGTCGGTGGAGGCACCGCCCTTGTGAAGTGGGACCACAGTCGCCGTGTGCCACTCCTTGGGTACGTATCCTGAGGTGAGGCTAAGATTAAACAGCTGTCCTAACTGCGGGTTTAATTCCTCATTGAGTTCATGGAGCACACAGCCGGGGACACCATCCGGTCCCATGGATGCTGTGCTTTTTGCCTTGGAGAGAGCAGTTCTCACCTGGGCGTTGGAGATGTTTGGGGGGCTACAATCCTCTGGTATAGATATCTCTCCTTTTGGGGGTTTGCACTGAACCTGTCAGCCAGTATGTTGGCAATGTGTGTAGGTTCAGTAATCTTCACATCATTTTGAACTAATTCTGAGCATATCTGGGAGTTTCCTCCTAGGTTTTAACATAGCTAAAGAAGGCCTTATGATTGTCTTTTGAGTCCTTGGCGATTTTTCTCTCAAAATTTGCCTTGGATGATTTTATGAGAGCTCTTAGTTTTTTACTTATAATGATCAAAGGTGTCTTACCTTTCAAGGATTTTGCTCTATCTTGTAGTAGCTTCCTCCTTTTGTTGTAGAGCTTGTTTATGGCTGGGGTCCACCAGACTGGACGCTTGCCTTTGGTACAAAGAGTCTTAGTTTTGTTTGGGATTGCCTGATCCATGCAGTCCTGTAGGTGCTGGTAGAAGGCATTTGTAAGTGATTCAGCGGTTTGAGTAATGTTTACCACTGGCTCAGGGGCCTTAAAGGAGACCACACAAGTTTTTAGAAGTGTGAAGTCAGCTTTTGAGAAGTTTTACACTGTGGTCTTTTTTATTTCAGGTGGGGGCGGGATGAGGACCTCCAGCGAGATTAGTTTATGATCTGATATCACCAGTGAGGGGTATACTTCCGGTGTTGAACATTGTGATCCCATGTTCGTGATGATGAGATCAAGTATGTTTTCTCCTCTTGTGGGGATGGTGACTAGTTGTTCCACGGCATTTGAGTTTATGAACTCCAGGAACCTTTGGGCTAGAGTGTTTGGGCTTGAGTAGTGTTCCCAGTCTATATTAGGGTAGTTGAAGTCACTTAGTATGATGGTGTTTGGAGATACATTTATCCCCTCCAATGTTTTCAGGAAGGCCATGTGAGGTTCCTGAGTTTGAGAGGGTGGCCTGTAACATGCTACAAATTGCAGAGCAGTCTTGCCTATGGTTAATTGCACCTGGATGGTCTCTGATGCATCGTGTGTTGCCACCAACCTTGAGGTGTGGGTGTCCTTTATGAATATGGACACCCCCCTCCTTTCTTGGTGTTGTCCAGATTTTGGGGCCGGAACGCATGATATGAGGTGAAACCTGATAGTGCTGGGGTGCTCTCAGGAGCCTTGAACCAGGTTTCTGTCACAGCACAGACATCGATGTTCTCCATACTGAGAAGGGCCTCGAGTGCGTGCATCTTGAGATTGAGACTTCTGGCATTGAGCAGCATTACCCTTAGTTTTTTTACTTTTTTGTGTTCTAGGGTGGTAGGTTTAGAATTTGAGCCTTGCCTAAAAAGGCACCATGGGGTGGCAAGAGCCTTTGCCAATATCCGGAAGCCTAGGGTGACAGGTGCAAGCCGTCCCTTGAGCAGCGTGGCTTGTCCAGCATGTCATCCCAGGCAGACAGACATTGGATCCCCTTTGAATGACACCAGAATTTAAGCCAATTATTAAAGCTGATCATCTTATCACTGTATTGTGGCATCATTCTAGGTGAAGGTAGGATACTGCTCAAGGTCAGGGTCATACCTGCCTGGGCTACATAATCAGAGAGCTCCTCAATGTCTCTTTTCATGTAGTCCAAGGAGGTACGTCTCAGGTCGTTGACACCAGCGTGGACAATGACTGAGTCATACTTGTACCTGCTGTTGAGAGACCTGAGTGCTTGCGTTATGTGGCGGATTCTAGCGCCCGACAGGCAGCTTACTGTGACCTTCTCCTTACTCAGTCTGGTGAGCGGGACGTCAGTGTGTCTGACTATGGAGTCAACTATGACAAGTATGTTTGGTGTTGTATTTGGCCTTAAGGGCAGTGACTGCTTTGCACACTGATTTTGTTGTTTATGTGTTGTTTGTGTGGTGTATTGAGTTTACAGTTGCTTGGGTGTCTGCTTTGGAGGGCTCTGCTGTTTAGGTAAATTTTTACTCAGATCCTCCGAGTATGTCTTAGTGTGTTTATGCGTTTGATTCAGTGGTGTGGTTGAGTTATGTGAGACTGGTATTGTGGTGTGTGTAGTTGCCTTCTCCTCCTGCCTGGTCTTGCCAGTCCTGAGTTGAGAGAGCTCAGCCTCCAGTCTGGCTAAATAGCTGCATCTCTCACAAGTGTTAGTGTTACGTGGGAGGAGGAGAGGGTTGTCCGTGTACATGAGGCAATTGTAACATTGTCTCAGAATTCCCAGATTCACCAACTGGGCAGGAGAGGATGCCAGCATCTGACCCTTCAACATGCTAGAAAGAATTATGAGTTGGTATGAGACAGAAAAGTAGTGGGCTTAGCAGGGAAGTGGGCACTCCTGGGGGGTTTTGCTAGTGAGACATTTGTATAATATAAGAGTGCTTGACCTGCAAAGAGAATGCTTATAAGACAAGGGATATGCTTATAAGACAAGTGCTGAGCTTTTTGAGAAGAAAAAGCTATTTGGAACAAGTGCTGCACTTTTTAGTGAAGGTGTAAACTGTTTAGGTTCCTAACAGAGCAGTTCTAAGGGAAAAATTGAAGAACAGACTTTCTGGAGCCAGAAAGAGTTTAACCTTGTTTAACCGGAGCTGCCCGATGCTGCTCTAGTGGCAACTCCGTGCTAAATCACGCTAAAGCACGTTAAAGCGTGCTTGATAGCAGGGGCTGGAAAGAAGCAGGAATAGACCCAAAACGGACAATAAAACTACAGTTTCAAGTCAATAACCACCTCTACGGGGGGCAGGGAAGCTGCTCAATGTTATTCACTGCCACTGATCAACAGAGAGACCCTCCTTCAGCCCAAGCAAAAATGGCCTCACAGAAACTTTCAAACAGTTCAGGAACAGCAAGCCTGTAACTGAACTTTTTTAACTCTCAGAAAAGTGGGAAAAAAGCAAGATTTTTTTTGTTTTGTTTTTACAGAGATAGCAGAGGTTCACAAGTAATATCAAGTTATAACAGTGCAGTAAATGACCCCACACAAGAGTGCTAGGTCAAGGACAGAAAATATGCAAGTTTTAAGAAAAAAACAATTTAAAATTAAGTGCAAACAAGAAATTCAGCAAACAGCTTTTGGTTGTGCTCTAAATACAGCTACTAATACAGAAATCAAGTTTAACAAGCCAGAAAATGCTCAAGCTAGGCAGCTATGCAGAAAAACTTAGCAAATAAACAGAGAAAAAAAACTTAAAATCTCAAAAGTGGCTCCCTTCTTCTCTCAGCGTTTTTTCCTCTTGGAGGGTGCTTCACCAACAGCCAACAAGCCTGAAAAGATGCCCAAACCACGAGGCAACTAGGTTTCAAGAGAGGAAGATGAAGGAGTTTTGGAAATGACCCTAGTGGCCAATAAAACTACAGTTTCAAGTCAGTAACCACCTCTATGGGGGGCAGGGAAGCTGCTCAATGTTATTCACTGCCACTGATCAACAGAGAGACCCTCCTTCAGCCCAAGCAAAAATGGCCTCACAGAAACTTTCAAACAGTTCAGGAACAGCAAGCCTGTAACTGAACTTTTTTAACTCTCAGAAAAGTGGGAAAAAAGCAAGATTTTTTTTTGTTTTTGTTTTTACAGAGATAGCAGAGGTTCACAAGTAATATCAAGTTATAACAGTGCAGTAAATGACCCCACACAAGAGTGCTAGGTCAAGGACAGAAAATATGCAAGTTTTAAGAAAAAACGATTTAAAATTAAGTGCAAACAGGAAATTCAGCAAACAGCTTTTGGTTGTGCTCTAAATACAGCTACTAATACAGAAATCAAGTTTAACAAGCCAGAAAATGCTCAAGCTAGGCAGCTATGCAGAAAAACTTAGCAAATAAACAGAGAAAAAATGCTTAAAATCTCAAAAGTGGCTCCCTTCTTCTCTCAGAGTTTTTTCCTCTTGGAGGGTGCTTCACCAACAGCCAACAAGCCTGAAAAGACGCCCAAACCACGAGGCAACTAGGTTTTAAGAGAGGAAGATGAAGGAGTTTTGGAAATGACCCCTAGTGGCCAATAAAACTACAGTTTCAAGTCAGTAACCACCTCTACGGGGGGCAGGGAAGCTGCTCAATGTTATTCACTGCCACTGATCAACAGAGAGACCCTCCCTCAGCCCAAGCAGAAATGGCCTCACAGAAACTTTCAAACAGTTCAGGAACAGCAAGCCTGTAACTGAACTTTTTTAACTCTCAGAAAAGTGGGAAAAAGCAAGATTTTTTTTTGTTTTTGTTTTTTACAGAGATAGCAGAGGTTCACAAGTAATATCAAGTTATAACAGTGCAGTAAATGACCCCACACAAGAGTGCTAGGTCAAGGACAGAAAATATGCAAGTTTTAAGAAAAAAACGATTTAAAATTAAGTGCAAACAGGAAATTCAGCAAACAGCTTTTGGTTGTGCTCTAAATACAGCTACTAATACAGAAATCAAGGTTAACAAGCCAGAAAATGCTCAAGCTAGGCAGCTATGCAGAAAAACTTAGCAAATAAACAGAGAAAAAATACTTAAAATCTCAAAAGTGGCTCCCTTCTTCTCTCAGCGTTTTTTCCTCTTGGAGGGTGCTTCACCAACAGCCAACTAAACACTGTGGATGATAAATAATATGAATATCAAAATACTTGGGTCACCTCATGATTTCCATAAAAAATCAATACAGCACTATATGGTCCAAGTTAACTTATTTCTTAAAACAGTCTTGGCAGCATTTCTGTAACAAGCACTACAAGAATATCCTCATGTAATCACTCTTACCTAGATTAAAAGATTAAACAAAACTATACATTCATCTGTTAGAAAGTGCTACCTTGGCAGTTTCTCCTATGTGCTGCTTTTACTACAAGTACTCTAACAGCAACATGTGCACCGCAATGAAACTTAAGATGCTTAAAACAAAGAGTAACATATCTCCATAATATACCTGTACCTCTGAAGTGTACCTCATCTCGAGGAACGGTCCTCATTTGGGGTCATAAAAGTTGATGTTCCATGAAGTTCCACATCAAAAAGTCTGTTACACATTCTATGTTAACAATTTAACTGATATCCATAATAAATATTTCATTAAAAGGCCTATTCTATTAATAAATCATCACATTTTAACCAACCTATAAGCTTCCTGGTTAAAGTTGTTAGTGAGCCATTAGAAAATGTTCCATCTTTTAACCATTTGTACCACATTATAAGTGGCAGTGTTCCTCATCTTAGAGATGGAAAGAAAGACAATAATCAGGGTAAAGAAAAATTAAAACCATTCCATACTTCTGCCAATACAGCTGATCACAGAGCCTACTATGGCATCTGTGTTAAAGAGGAGGCTTTTCCTAATATAACCACCCATAACATTACCAAACTTTAAACAAGTAGCATTAGATAAGAACCATGCACATAGTAGTGATACTCACAACCACAGAAAAGAAATCATCTTCACTCAGCCACTCTTTCTCACAGGAGACAAACACAGAGACCCCTCTTTTATAGCACCCCTTTACTTACCACTTCAACTCACTGAAACGGTGCCATACCTAGCATTATGTGCATCAGACACACTTTGCCTTCAAACTTCTCAGGAAACAAATTAACACAAAGTGGCATAAGTAACCTTGATTGCGATCAGGAGGGTGAATGAATCCAAGCACTCCACTAAAATCAGTGAAAGAAATATTTGCTAAAACTCCAACCTCCCCCACCACTACCTGACAACTGCCTGCCCACCCCACTTTAAACACACAATCACTCCCCCAACTTTAAGAGCAATGTTAAAAGTGAAACCCTATCTGTGTTCTCCTGCTAATGCTTGCTTTACCCTCAATGTCTCAGAGAAATTGATGGAAAATGAAATGCTTAATCCATATCATAGATCATTTAGGTTAGCTACCTTGCAGGGATGATATGTGAAAAGTATTTTGCTTACCGATTCAGCCCTTTCATACATACATGCTCTGCTATGCCCTTTCCCCACTGTTGTGCAACCTCAGATTTGGTATATATAATTAGCAGGGGGTGTGGGATGTGGAGGTACAGAGGGGCTTACACCCCTCTAAAAACCATTGGCAAAATATGACAAAATCTAACCACATTGAAAACCATTAAAAATTGACAAAAAACAAATGTTGTCAATCTTTTTGCAAGTGGGCAAGCCCCCACTGCACCCCCATGTAGGGGTTGCACCCCTCACACCCTACACTAATTGTATATATCAACTCCAGAATCACACACCAGTGGGGAAAGTGCATAAACCTTTCTTTGTATTACTTCAGTTTTGTCAGTATGTTGTGTTTAAATATTTTGCAGTTTAGACATTTTGCAGTTTTGATAAAATTTAGATATTTTTCTGTCAGTCATTTGACCGACAATCATATGCTGGTATAAATCATGTGTAGGTAACTCATATGGGGATGTTCATGATTCAGGTATTAACACATGTTGAGGGATGTTGTGCTTTAGAGTCATTTGGCATGTGGAAATTCATATTGGCGAGACTCAAACATTAAAAAAAAAAACACAAAATCTTTATTTTACAGCTTGGCAGGGGTGCCCCCCCAGCACCCCCACACCCCTGCTATTTATATAACCCAGCACAACATTGAGAAAATGGTAAATTTTCCAATCCACACTATACAGCGATCTCCATTCAAAAGCTTGGGTTTTCAGAAATTCGATCATATCGTCTCCCCGATACGAATTTCGAATTTTTGAAAACTTGATCAACTGATACTGATCCAAGGAAATATATATCTATATATATATATATATATATATATATATATATATATATATATATATATATATATATATGTATGTGTGTGTGTGTGTGTGTGTGTGTGTGTGTATATATATATATATACATATACATATTATAAAGACAGAGAGAGAGCAAAAGCTGTAGTTGTGCGCAGTGGGCTGTGGGAAAAGTACAAAAGGTGGTCTAAGATGAACGAGAGAATGAGGATACGACTATGCAAAACCAAGCAGTGATAATGAGTAGGCCAAGACATAATTTAAAAATTCTTGTAGAGGGACCTATTTTACAAAGCAGAGCAGAAGGCAGACAGAAGAAAATAAGTTATCTGAGAAGTTAATATTTATGAATTTTGAAGTACTGGTAACAGATATATGGGATTTAAAGTGGATACTTTTAATTTTTATAGAAAAGTAGGCAACCTAAAAAAAAATCATATGGCTATGATCCACACCTAATGATGTTGGGTTACAGCAGGACTTTATGCCTGATCCATTACAGTGCGCAGTTGTAGCTGCCATGGAATGAAACATCAAAAACCCATATCTACCTCAGTCTTGTTTGATGTACTCCTTGTATCTTCAGGATGTTTGGGACAAATGGGCAGGCCCTGCACTCCTGCATCTGTGTGTTGTATTCATATGCTAGATCTTTGCAGAACAAGATGAATATCATATCCAACCTGCTGTTTAAATGTTTCTTGTTTTGACAAAAGAAGGCAACTTGACAAAAATGCCTAATTTTAGTGGCCTTGCAAAATATGAGTGCCCTCTGTCATTCTGTCCACTATACTGTAGCTGGCCAGGGGGGTTGTTTGTATTTTTTCTTTTAATTTTTTTGTCTTTGAACTGAAGATGTCGGGGTTACAGACCCCTTTGAAATTGTCATATTAGCAATAGGAGACTGCATGCACTTTATCTTCTACTCAGCATCCTGTAACATTAGTATGTTTTTCTTCTAGAGTTCATTGATCGCTTGGTCTCCTCTTTGTTGACATTGTCTAGTTAGTTGATACTTGTTGATTTCAGCTTTAGATTGGATGAGGTATCAATGACTTTTGTTAAATTATTCCCTTTAATTAAGAAGCAGTTCATGTTTGCAGAAGTAACTAACACTGCTACCCATATCTTTGACCATTCACTGAAACTTGTCTTTTTGGTTGGGGGCCACATCTAGGGATTTGATGGTGGAACTTTTTTTATGATCTGACTGCTCTCATCTTTGGTTCCTTTTTGACCTCTCTCATGTGGAGTCACCTGATCTAAGACTGATACAGTGCAGGAATTTTAGCCTGTTCACCAGAGGATATTTAACTTCCATACTGTGATATTTCATTCAGGATTGCTATGACTGTGACACTAAGGGTCTCATGATTTCAGTGCTTGGGATACTACGGAGCTCATGATTTACCATACATTGACATTACATTCAGGATTGCTATGACTGTGATACTAAGGGTCTCATGATTTCAGTGCTTGGGATACTAAGGAGCTCATGATTTCAACGCTTGTGATACTATGGAGATCATGATTTCAATGCTTGTGATACTAAGGAGCTCATGATTTCAATGCCTGTGATACTAAGAGGATCATGATTTCAATGCTTGTGATACTAAGGAGCACATGATTTTAATGCTTGTGATACTAAGGAGCTCATGATTTCAATGCCTGTGATACTACGAGAATCATGATTTCAATGCCTTTGATACTAAGGAGCTCATGATTTCAATGCCTGTGATACTAAGAGGATCATGATTTCAATGGTTGTGATACTAAGGAGCTCATGATTTTAATGCTTGTGATACTAAGAAGCTCATGATTTCAATGCCTGTGATACTATGAGAATCATGATTTCAATGCTTGTGATACTAAGGAGCTCATGATTTCAATGCCTGTGATACTAAGAGGATCATGATTTCAATGCTTGTGATACTAAGGAGCTCATGATTTTAATGCTTGTGATACTAAGGAGCTCATGATTTCAATGCCTGTGATACTAAGAGGATCATGATTTCAATGCTTGTGATACTAAGGAGTTCATGATCTCAGTGTTTGTTATACTAATGAGCTCATGATTTTAATGTTTGTGATACTAAGGAGCTCATGATTTCGATGCTTGTGATACTAAGGAGCTCATGATTTCAATATATGTGATACTAAGGGGCTCATGATTACAGTGCTTGTGATACTAATGAGCTCATGATTTTAATGCCTGTGATACTAAGAGGATCATGATTTCAATGCTTGTGATGCTAAGGAGTTCATGATTTCAAAGCTTGTGATACTAATGAGCTCATGATTTCAAAGCTTGTGATAAGGAGCTGGATAGTGAGTATTATGAGATGCATGAGACATTTTAGTCCCCTTGTGTGCAGCTGTTTCACTCTCGTGCACGAGAGTCAGTCTCACTTTGTACTCTGAAAGATTAGAAGGACTGTACATTGTACTTGTGGGCAAAAGGACTATTTTGTCCTAGATAATCATGTTTCATTTTACCAGGCCTATAACTCCTAAAGATGTATGTGTGTGGAAAGGTCATTGTGGTAGCAAACTAATTAGTGCTCTTTTCCTTGTGTTTGGGAAGATGTCTAGACAATGTAGATTGCCTGTTCACCAGAAAACATTTTTTTCTTCTGAAAAATGTTATATGGCTGTTTATTTCATTGCTTTAAGCTCACTCTGTTCATGTCAGACCTCACACACCCTCCTCTATCAACAGGGTATGGCATATGAAGGTTTTACTGTCTGTTTGTTCCCGCATTTGCAGAAGTAACTGTGTTTTGGACCATTATTCTAATAGGTTGTTTTTGTCCTATACAGTTGAGTTAGGTCTAGTCTTATTACAGATTATATCAGCCTTTTTGTTTATTGGATTATTCAACTATCCTAAAGTAGGCCTTGCTTACATTTTGAAAAAGGCTAGCTATGTCATTGATGATCTGGATATCTGTGGACCTATGTCTATCCTCTCTTTTTTGTACAGTTTTGGAGAAGGTAGCTAATGTGCAGTATGATTAGCTATGAGACACCAACATGCACAACTCATTTTAATCCTTCTTTCATTCTAGATACATGACTGATACAGCCTTTAAAGGGACATGCAATGTTAGATCATAGATCTAGTCTGCAGTGACAAGCACTATTCTCGAATATCCAGTTATGGGGTGACCCAAATGGTGCTATGGCATTTTGCTTTGTGTTCTATTGTGATGGAAAAGAGACCTATGGTATTTTAAAATAGTTTCAAAATGCAACATTGAACATTTTAGTACTCTTCCAAGTAAAGCTGTGACATTTTAATTTATGTTTTGCCACTCTGGAAACCATTATTTGAGATTGTGTTATTGAAAATAAAAAGGGTGGGATGCACACTGTTGACACTGCATTGTTAAATTAAAAAAGACAAGACAAAAGTTGTAAGTAGCTTAGCTGTATTCTGTGATACCATTTGTGCAATAAACTTTAAAAGTAACATTGGTTTGTACAATATATAATTTAGAGCTAGAAGGGTGACATAATTCATTAAAAAGGAACCAATGACCAGTTGTATAAACTGCAAAAAAAGGTAAATAAAGGAAATCTTTACTGACTCAGTTTAACACTTTCATATTTACATAAAGGACTTCTTCAGAACTGAATGCAAGAAAATAAATGTCTCATCAATGCTTCATCTAAGTCATTAAAATATTTAACTGGTTTATGCTTATAACACCTTGTTATGCTTCTGTTTGATAATCATAGCTCATTAGGGCATCATTAAATTTTTGGTTGCTGGATTGATTAACTGAATAACTTACCAATTAGTAATATGCACCATAAGGAAGGACATGGTGAAAGTAATAAAATAAAACTAAGCCTGTTAATCTAGAATGTCTTGCACTATAAATATTAATTCTTGCATGTCATTTGATGTGCATATTTTCATATTTACATTCACATGTTCATAACTTTCAGAGGTGCATGTTATTGAGGTGAATGACATGAAATGTCATGTTAGGTGACAGAAAAATGTATTATCACTGTCCATGTATAATAAATACTTTGTACTGAAAATGTCAGTTGCTATTCATTATGAAGCTACGTAATGCCTTTATATGTACAGTAATATTTCCACATCCAAGTGACTTACAAATGATTGTGTAGTATCAGCTTAAAGCGTTACTGAGGCTGAAAATAATGTCACTGTGATATGCAATGTATGCTGCATATCTTGAGAGAAATCCAGTGTTACTTCATAGTTTTTCCATACTTCTGTAAAGTCTTCAAGGAACAAACTCAGGGAAGGAATTTCTTGCTGTCATTTGAAAGTACAAGTCTGGCTGAACAAATGTGCTCTGACTCTCTCCCTAGGATTTGAAGACTTTCTCTCCAGTCAGCCTAAATTCCAGTGCAGGTTATTCAGTTATCAAGGTGGAGATAAATTCTGACATAGAGACACTGCATTGCCACAATAAGAAAGACCTCATTAGTGGCTCATTACCATGTCTCTGAAGAGAAAACAAGTGTCAGATGTGACCGTGCTAGTATTCTCACAAGCAGCTCAAGCATCACTTTAGGAAAGAAGACCCTACTGACACAGATAGAGACATACACGCATGCGAGTGCACACACTTACACACACACACACACACACACACACACACACACACACACACACACACACACACACACACGCACACACGCACACACACACACACGCACACACATCCATGCAGATATGCGATACACACTCCCGCAGGCACTCAGCACAAATAAACCTCAAACTCACTCACATCAAAGGAAACACTCATCCATACACCTGTACAACATGCTTACTCAGCTTCATTTTCCCTGCAAACATACATTTCTACATGCTTCTTATTTATGCCCTACAAACACACATCTACATGCATGCACACATTAACATGCCTTTCCTCAATAACTTTGCTACACCACAAGGGCTCCCATGGGATTGAATGGATGACCACCATCTTCTGATGGTGTTAACTTTTGCCTCCTGTGGTAAAAATTTTGCTCAGGCCAAGTAATTCATTAACTGCAAACATTTCTGGGGGGGGGGGATAATACATAGTTAATTATAATTAGTCATTCCCACAGACTGTCACATTAGTATGCAACATTGCCAGTGAGACTAATGATCATGCTGAACTCCGTATGGGGTTAAATGCAGTATTAGAGGTCTATAAATCTGGAAGGCTTAGCTTAATGCAGAAATATTCAGAAATAATGGTTCTGCATTGAAATAAGCCTTTATGATACAGGATGGATGTCTAGGTTGTATAGTTTCCAGGCTATAAAAAGTTGTTTGTAAAACTTTATGGACAACTGCATTTCTGGCTTTGTGTACTTTATAATATATTATATTATTGATGTAACAAATGTGAGTGCACTACATGTTATTACTAAAGATGCCCCTTTAATAGCCTTTAATTTTCACAAGGTATTTACATATTTTGGCTTATTCTTTGTACTTTATTTTTCTAAAAATGCTTTGGATTGGAAGAATGTATATAGACTATTAGAGGTGTGGCATTCTACAGCTCAGAGGATTTAATGAGTTGAAAGTACATACGCACATATACGCATGCATATACATATATGTATACATATGCATATAAATATTTTATGCCATATTTAGCAAAAAATTCCATTTGTTCCTACTGTACACATCTCATTTAATTCAATCTGAGTTCTCTGGCATGATTTAAAAAAAAAGTTAACATTTAAAAGGCCATTCAAGCCCGTTGGGTGTCTGTATTTAAGACTATCTGCCACCTTAACTTTTTAATAGGTAAGCCATTTATATCCCCATCCTTTTCAGTAAATGATACTAAATCTAACACAAAAAATGAGAACTTCATAAATTTATAATGAATTGCAAAAAATTTCTGTAATGCACTATGTCTTTTTTTTATTTTGATGACATATAAATGCTGACTCGTGTGTTCACTAAGCTTCTCAACCTTTTATCCCATGCAGACACCATATAGAAACTATCATGTATCACAAGTTGCACAATATATCATACCTTAATTATTGCAAGCATACTTTTGATTGGTCCAGGAACTCATTTTTAATGATTTGGAAATGGAAGTGATAAACTGATTTATTAAACTTGTTTTCTATCTTCCATTTGACAGTCAATTTGCTTACTGATGTATTTATTTGGCAGGGAAGCAAAGTTTTCCAAGTGGAGTTGTAATGTCCTCTGTCATGTTGGGGAATCCAGAAACACCATTTTAAAATGATAGTAGAAAACTGTACCTGTGATTGTACTACTAGAAAATGGGACCCCCCACTATTAACATGCTACTGTGGTCACAAGTGCTACTCTAGGATACCAGAAATGGAGAAAGATCCTGAATAGAGATATGAAACTTTGCTTTGGAGTTTATAGTGATAGATATATAACATCCACTATTTTCCAATGATTCTGAAAAATTTAAATTGCTATTGCAGTACTTTCTTTGTAGGTTGATAAGGCTGTCACAAGGCTAGCCAATAATTAAAGATGAGACTCAAACCCTGCATCTTGCATTTCTGAGGTAAACATCTTAACCATTTGGCTGTGATATTTTGTTTTTTTTTTTATTATATCATAAGAAGAAAAAAGATACAATATTTTAAAATGACTGCATGAAACTCTATTTAAAATTAAACTGTTAAATATAAAACTGGAAGGAATATACACTGTTGCAGTATACTACTGAATTAAAAAAAGATGGAGACTGACAGCAATATTATGTTATTCTGTGATAACCTTTTGCACAGCAGACAGTTAAAGTAGCATGACTTTACACAATAAAAATCACTGTACAGAAGATGGGAACCCTAGTTTCCTAAGTGGATCTGTACCATTTTTTCTTTGTTGTTTATTGTGATGGGGAAGCAGCATAAAACATTTTAAAAATGACTACAAAAAAAAAACAGAATTTGACATTGTTCTATCGAAAAATAGTTAAAAACAATGTCACATATTGTAAATAATGTAATATTATTTTGTTAAAAAGAAAACTATATGGAGAGACCTGATTAGGGGAGGGTAGTTGCATTAAACAGCATGTAAAGGCTGTGCTGTAATGTTTATCTCCATTTTTCTGTGTGAAGTAGACAGTTACAGTACCTCTGCTTTGTGAATATGTATTACTTTACACAGGAAACACATTTGTTAGACTGGAATGCATCATATTGCTTTATACTTTATGGTGACAGAGAGGTAACATTGGCATTGTTACAGATAAAAAAATGCCAGGGGCTTTGATTTCTGGTATATATTATAACATCCTATAACCTCATTAATATTAATGGTGAATGCATCATTAATATCTATGCTCAATACACTGTAATTATAGTGTTCTGGCACTGTTTAGTGTAATCATCCATTTCTAAGATGAAATCCATGGTACTGTTTACAAGGTTTAGAGAGCCATTAAAAGTTATCACTTGTTAGCCTTACTTGAAGTGATCTATCCCTGTAAATTGTCCTTCCTCATGACAAACCATTAACATACATTCTAAAAATTCAGTAGTAACTCTAGCTTTACCTTTGCTTAGAAATGTTGGCATAGGTCAGCCATTCTTCTTCATCAATGGCTGAAAAACTTGTATGGGGCTATTATTTTTCCATTTTTTTAAGTTCTGTTAGCCATCTATACATAGCTTGTGCCAACAACTGATTTGAAATTCAAGCAATAAGGCATCAGTAGTCCTTGAGTTATCAAAAGTAGTTAATATTTTCTCACATCCCATACTACTACTACCGAGACATAATTAACTAGGCCTTAACAATGGCCCCATACAAAGTTTCATTAGCTACCTCTTCATGTGAACACAATGTCTGTGCTGGATTGGTATGTTATCCTCTCCCAAACGCTTTGCACTGGAAGTGTCAGAAGGCTTCATGTTATGCCTTATACTTTAATATTTATATAAATGAAATACATGAAGCTGCATACTCATATACCATCTTCCAGTGCACAGATGACTCCATGCTATCTACAGATCCATCCATCGACCAAATGCAAAAAAAGTCCTTCTCAAAAATTAAAAAAAAAAATACAGAACTCTCAGTCTCACCAAAACAAAATTAAGTCATTTTATTTCCTCTACACCTGCAGTAAAATCATTCTAACGTTGTTATGCTAACACAAAGAAAAGCAAATCAAGGGGGTACTCAACAAAAACTGTTAGGAATAGCTATAAATCAATGTCTCAATCTGGACTAACACTTCCAACCAGTAGTACAAAAAAACAACTGTAAACTAGGAATGCTATACAAATCCAAACCCTATCTGACTGACCAAGCATGGCTTACTGTGACTCAAGCCTTCCAGTACCCAGGCCTCCTGTACAATCTATCCATAGTCACTAAATTACAGCCCTGAATAAAAACTATGCAATCAATGTAGTTAACAAATCCCACCATTGCATAGTGTTAAAAACATAAACTGGTTATAGCTACTCAAATTCCTTTTACATTTATGCCTGAAAATAGCACACAGCATTCTCTACAAACTCAAAAATTATCTAGTGAAAAAGCCACAAGTTAAAATAGTATTCATATTTGTTTTTAATCTATTTGTTTTAACTGGGGTGATGGACTGGTCCTTAAATCTTTTTCAGACATAAGCCAAGCCAGTAACCAGGTATATATTTGACAGTCGAAGAAATAGCACCATAACTGAAAATATATAAATAATGTACAAATTAATAACGTAATGATTGAGAAACTGAAAGTATGAGTAAAATAAATAGTAATATTCCTTCTGATACTGGAATGCAACAAAGCAGAGGTTAGTACTACAGTACAATTAGTTTGTAGCTGACACACTACACAGTGTATCAGTCATGAGGCTGACATTTTGAATATTTAATTCAGAGAATACATTGCAGTCTACATTACAACTTTGACTGAGTACTTACACAGACAATAATTTGCTTTATGATGAGATTTTTTCAGAATAAATTTTATACAGCTGTTAAAATTTGTGCAGATTTTGTATTCTTTCCCTCATTATAATGACAGAATAGTGTGAACCACAATATAATCTTATCATCTCTGGATTATCTATACTTAAAACATAAGGGTTAAAAACGCCATGAGAATGTATGGCGAGGTTCCTAAAGATCCTCATGGATAAATAGCCTTTAAGTGCCTGTGAAGCTATGAACCTATGAATATACATGTCTTAAGACAACTAAAATCTTAAAATTAATATGTAGTAGAAAAAACAAATAATTACACTGATGAGTCTCTACATGGTACATATGCAACGGTAGTCAAAAACTTAATCCCAGCTTCCGTCGGGCAAACTGCATCATATAGTAATTTCAAAATACCCTTACACAAGTACCTAACAAGTAATAGGGACTGTTTATGTACCTAAATCTTACTTTAACTTATAAACTGTAAAACAGTCATAAAAACTTCCTTGTCACATCCATATCAATAACAAAACAACTCCCATAGACATAAAGACAGGCCATTACATAACTATACTGTTTACTTCCTTTGCAACCATCACATTTACCAGGACTCATTTCAATCCTTACAGACCAGTTCCCCTAATTCACTCATATTCTTGCAGCTCATCCCCCGAAACCCACAAACCTGCTAACAACAAACCTTACCCATTTCAATCTGACACATATTACACTTTTGTAAACCACAACGAATAAAAATTCAGCTACCTTAAAATGTATACTTGCTTGCTTTACCTTGGTTGTTCACAACAGTCTTTTCACGTATTTACAGAAGGTTACGTTAAAAGATGTACCACTTCTGCATGTGAGCTTCTCAGAGGGTATTACTCACCTTTTTTTACTCCTACATATCTTCAGCAGGAAGCCACTCTACTGTAAATACTGCCACGCCTATTGAAGTTACCTTCCCACTTTCTTGTAGTTCTTAATGCACATATGTAAATTTGATATTGTATGCAAGTATTATGGTATCTTCAAAACTGCTATATAGTCTACATATGTTTCACATATGTCTCATTGTATGCAACTATGTGATTGTCTGCAAATGTCAGCCATGTGCAATAAAACATGCATTATTTTTGTTATGGAACATTTCTATCTGGTTCTCTACTGAAAGGGGTCTTTGAAAGTCAGAATTTCTGGCAAATATACAAATAAATAAATTAATTAATAAATAGTACAGTTTTTTTCGGTTCCTGTGCTCCATTTTATGAGGTACCAGTATGTCTTATCAAGTCATGAGGTACCAGTACGTTTTATCAAATTGTCTGTACAAGTACTAATGTGATCACTAAACAAAAATCTTCTTTAAAAGTGTTGCAGCCCTGCACATTTCAGTTTTGTTTATTGGATTTGCATAATCTTTAAGTACTACCTGAATATAGTCTATACAACTGGAATCATGATTTTAAGTGGATGTTTGTGTTTGCGTGTGTGTGGGTGTTTGCGTGTGAATAAACGTATGCCTGTGCCCATTTATTTGTGTGTGGGAAGGTCACACATGTTTAAGTATGTTGTTGCTGTCAAGAAACACTAATACTGCTAATAGTTTCAGGATGCTATATCCTTATAGTGGTTAGGTTGATAACTGCCTTCTGGCACTTCAATGCGTAGAAAGGTTTTTCTGTGTATGTGTGACACCTGTATGGAGTTGAGTCTACTGTTACCTCAAACATCTCTCTCATCTCTCCATTTTAAGTGTTACAAACTTCTACACTTCCAAATTGAGGTTCTTGAAGGAATTTTTTAAAGGTGAAAACATCTTTTATAAATATTCTGATTACTGGCATATAGACTTTTCTGAAGGACTGCTGATGAAAACAAAGTGTTTCTGTCATTACCCTATAACATGTTTTTTCAATACCTTACTCTGCACCTAACTGAGTATCTTCCCAGACCTCAGGGCAAGGCAAGTATATTGTATGCTAATGCAACATTTTCTTGAGTTGTAGCAAAATGTAGACACTGAAAATGTTCTCTAATCATTTAAAAAATTGGTCTGTGTACTGACAAACACATCTACTACTAGACCTAAATTGGAAAAAGAAAGTACCAAAAATTTCAGAAAAAGTTGACAAGAAAGTCCTATCTTGGTGACATGTGCAGATATAAATGTAATAGAGGGACAAGGTATTACGTAAAACAATGCAATTTAGGCTTTCCATATTATTATAATAAAGAGAGTTCTCATATTATATATTGATTGAATTTCAAATAAAGAATATTAACAAAAATGCAAACTCTGACAGGGAAAATGCAGGACTATTATTTTGACTTTAAAGATTGAATAGATAAGAAAATGTTAGAATTCTGCCATGCATTCAACTAAAATTGTTATTTTTTTTTTTTGCATACAAACCCCCACATAATATGGGTGAGCTGAACTTGTACAAAGATTGTAACTGGCATTCACACGGGTATCATTGCTAAAACTGAGTCATAACTCTGAATATTATGTTGCCTCATTGACAGCAACAACATTCCATTTTAAAAGCTGAAGAAAATCCATTTAAGTAGAGTCATACAAGTTACAACCTTAACTCACACACACACACACACACACACACACACACACACACACACACACACACACACAGAAAAAAATGACAGAATTATCTATCAATCATATTTATCTTAGTCAACCAAGAAATGTGATGACCTGACTAGACTAAAACAAAACATGGCTCTTGTGAAATATTAAAGCATCAGATGTAGACCCTGTGTGCCTTACACAAACAAACCTACATGATTACTTTCTGCCCCAAGCTTTTGTTTGAGTGACAGGTCTGACTTCCTCTTCAAATATTTTTCTGTTTGGATGATACTTCTGATCACAGAACATAGGTTACGTTGTTCTCCAACAAAACAGTTGAACACCACATGACCCATATAGCGATTGCTTTTATTTCAGGTGATCTTAATTAATTGTTTTAAATGATGTACACCATGAAATCAGAGATATGCAAATCAAAATAAGATATGCAAGTTTCAGCTTGCTGACTGTTAATTATGATGATCTCTGCACTGTCTTCACTAATTGAAAGAACTCACACTTGTCTGACAGGAAGGTCATTTAATATTTGCTAAGACAGGTCCAGTGCTTATAATGCCTTTGTTAGACATTTATGTTAGATTGTCAGCTTTTCTGGCATGCAGTTTTATAATACCTTTCTAGCTATATCTATATTGATAGAGATTTATATTCATATATATGTCTATCACTATCTATATCTATCTATATGTGTGTGTGTGTGTGTGTGTGTGTGTGTGTGTGTGTGTGTGTGTGTGTGTGTGTGTGTGTGTGTTTGTGTGTATGAGTGTGTACATGTGAGTGTGCAGTTATCTTACTCTTCTTTGTTGGCCTACCATCTTTCAGGTTCTTTCATGCACACTTATTCTTGTACTTATTAAACTCTTGGTGCTTCAGTGTTCACTTACTCTTGTATTTATTAAACTGCACACTTATTCTTGTATTTATTAAATGCTTGGCATTTCCTTGCACACATTCTTGTATTTATTAAACTGTGCACTTATTCTTGCACTTATTAAATGCTTGGTGTTTCCATGTGCACGTAATCTTGTATTTATTAAACTGCACATTTATTCTTGTATTTATTAAACTCTTGGCATTTCTAAAGTGTGCACGTATTCTTGTATTTATTAAACTCTTGGCATTTCCTGAGTCTAAGTTGTTGCTGTTTGGATTTTTTGGATTACTACTGACTTGGTTAACTGCAGTATTTGATCTGACTTTTTTGCTGTCTTTCTAAATAAGTCAATAAAACATTCTTAACCCTTATTTTTTAATTACAGGGTGCATTATCATCTATTTTTGTTCTGCTTTTGGTCTGCAGTATTTATATCACTTGCCTTTGGCATTTACAACTTAGCTGGGAAGCTAGAACAAAAGGCAACACACCAATATGACCATTTATAAGCAACAACAATTACTGTTATTAAAATAAGCTAAAATGCTAAAAACAACTTACATGTTCACAAAGCCTTGTGATATCTAGTTATGATATTTGGAATGCAGCATACATATTAATGTTCACCTTGCATAATGTCTGTTGTTAAACTGTAAGCAATTTATTTGTCTTAACAATCAATGATACTTCCTTTTAGCTATGCTTTTAGTCTGCCTGACTTTATTAAAATGAAATATCAAAAAGCAGTATTCATCACTAAACTTCTTATCAGCGTTTTTTATAACATCCTGAATAGCTAAACTGCTGAACATGCTTATGAATAAATGTGTGTTTACAAAAGCTCCTTACTTCTTTTCTTAAAAAGAATGACCATTTATTTAGAACCACACTAATTCCTTCCAAGTTGTTTTACAGTGTGCTCATTTCCTTCCAAATGGTTTTCATTCTTTACAAAGCCAATCCACAAATTCCAAAAATGCATCACCCAATTGATTACAGATAAATCTAAAAAACAAAATCAAAAGAATAAGTATTAAAAATGGAAACTTTGGAGTCAGCAAGATGGTGTCAGTGTGATAAGTAGGTTCTGCATTACTTTGCCCTGCAAATGTATTTTTCTAGATTTGTTTAATCTATAAAAGTCAGCAACATAGAATAAAGTATATGTATGAATAGATATTTAAAACTTCTGAAGTAAGCTTATAAATTCAGCTCTGATTTTTCACTGGTTTTCAGCATTTTTTTTTTAAATGTAAACCCATATGTCACAAGATGGGTTGCAAACTGGCTTAAGGACAGAACCCACAGGGTTAGAGTTGCTGGCACTGTGTCAGACTCCAAGCCGGTCACAAGTGGTGTCCCACAGGGCTCGGTCCTTGGCCCCCTATTGTTTGGCATCTACTTCTCAGAAGTACAGGCCAACATGGGAGGACTTTGGCTGACAAAGTTTGCAGACGACTGCAAACTGGGCGCCATAGTGGAAAGTGCATCGGACACGGATATCCTTCAGAAGGGACTCACGGAAATAGATAGCTGGTGCCAGAGCCATGGCCTGAAGTTAAACGCCAAAAAATTCATAGTCATACCCTTCGGGAAAAACAAGGTAACCCCAAGCTACCATATAGGTGGCAATCCACTAAGCACCGAAGAGGTTATCAGGGACCTGGGGACCCAGGTTGACAGTGGCCTTTCTTTTGACACTCACGTTGCTAAAGTGGTTAGAAAGACCTTCTACATTGCCCACCTGATCATGAAGGGATTCACATCCAGATCTAGTGAGGTCATTGTTCCCCTGTACTCTTCACTTATCAGACCAATGATCTTGTACAATGCCCCATTCGGGATGTATCTCACCCGACATCTGCAGCAATTGGAGAGACCCCAAAAGTTCCTCACCAAAAGGATAAAGGGACTCTAAAATCTGTCATATGCTGCCAGATTGAAGAAACTCCAGCTCTATTCAGTCGCATACTGTCTGCTCAGAGGTGACATGTGCCTGACATACAAGGCCATGTCCAACCTGGAATTAATGGACATGCTCCACCTCAAAAAATCCAAATCCACCAAAACCACTAGAGCAAGCGACTTAAACCTTAGCACGGATATAAATAGGATGTGCTGGAGGGATAGATTTATCACTCAGAGACTCCCTATGCTGTGGAATAAAATCCCGGTCCATGTGAGGCAGAGCACCTCGCTGACTCTGTTCAAGAGAAATCTAGACCTGTGGATGGGAGATCGTAGGTTTACCCCGGGAATCATCTCTGTGTCACTGCTGGACAGAGGCACAACAAACTAATGGGCACAGTATTTTTTCATATAAGGGGTGGCGTAAGCCACACAAATTTGGGCTAGGCTTATAAATGCCTTAGGGCAGATAGCCTAGTATAAACCTATGAACCTATGAACCTATGAACTATCACTAGCAAGAAAAAAACATTACAGTAATGGTGTCCATGTAGAACTTGTAAACATATTACAATGGTTTGGAATAATAGGTTTTCAGAGCTCTTTTGTAAGAGTTTTGTGTTCCACTTATGTGATATACTTTGATGTTTCTATGTTACTTGAATCCTGTACTTCATTTAGAATGCAGAAAAAAACTAAAAAAAAAAAAAAAAAAAAAACACATCCAAAGCAATACTGAAATTGTTTTTTGGGTGACATCATGTTTTTGTGGTTAAGGAGATTCAGAAGCATTGAATATGTTTATTGTTTTTTTTAAGTAATACAACTTTTTTTTTTATTTACTTATCTGGGTGTCACCATTACCAAAAATAGATAATTGAAAAAATATACATCAATTATTCATCATAAGAAAACATACTCAAATTCATTTTTACATTTCAAAAGCTGTCACCCATTATTTAAAAAAAAGTATTGGGAAGGGACAAATGGTTATTTGATTATGGAGGATGATGGTTTTCTTTACAGAATTAAGTATTTTAGAAAAATGTTCATAGACAGTAGTTACCCAAAAAGCTATTTGAGAAGGATAAAATGAGATAATAAGAGGTCAAACAAATAGATGTGTACCATTATTTGGAAGTAATACTTCCCCTGAGTCTCACACATTAAATGATAGAAATAAGGAAGGTGATTTAAATAAGACAGGGGCAATTGTGATACCTTATAATCATGAAATGCATGGAATATATGGGATTATTAGGGGTATGGAATTTAATTTTCACTCAGGAGTATAAAGAGAAGTTAGGGGATAAAGTCCAGATAACATACAGTAGAGGAAAATATTTATAAAAGTTCAGAAAAAGGGCAAAATAACAAACAAAAATATTTGTGATAAAAAATATGTAGTCTAGGAGCTGTAAGTATTGCATGTATATCAAAAACGGACCCTATGTTTATATGGAAGGGCATTTGAGGACCACTGGATACCCAGGATTATGTAATTGTACTTAGCTATTTGCTTATCTTGTTCAGCAATTTATGTGGAGAAAACTTATAGGAGATTAAAAGACAGGATGCATGAACACTGGAATGGTATAACAAAAAGGGGAAAGAAACAAATGCTTTGCAGAAACACATTAAAATTTTAAGGAGTTTAAGAGAATTACATTTTTTTGCTAATAATAAGATAGTAGTAGATGAAACAGGGAGGGGACTTTGATAATGCATTGGAAATAAAGGAGGTTATGTGGCAGTTGTGTTAAAATACTTAAACAAAACCAGGCTTAAATGAAAATGTTTCTATCAGTAGTATTTCAAAAGACAGGGCTAACAACATTTTATTTATTATTTGAGTAGTAGATTATTATTACAAAATAAGTTTTTAAGTAAATAATTATGGAATTCATAAATTGTGTATTAAATATTGGATTCAATGTATTATTTAAGCATTTCTAGAACTTTTTTTAAAATTGATGTTATGAATTGATTAATTATTCAGTAGCCGACTTAATGATTGGTAGAGTTATTGTTTTTTTTTAAGTGAGACATAATTTATTGTAAATTAACTCTGATGAAGTCCTTTGTAAAGCCAGGACAAAACTGTTACATGTTTGTTCAATAAAGACCCAAGATTTAAGCTAGTGTTGCATTTAGTGCCATCTTTTACATTGTTCGTTTGGGTCTTTCATTTAGGATGTATCTTGAGTTCCTGAGCTGGGGTGACTGCATTCATTCAGATTCTTGATAAGCCATTATCCCAGGAGAAATAGACACCTCTTGCATAAAGTTGTCATTAGATATCCTGGGAATTTTTTCTTTACATGGGTATTTTTTCCATTTGCATAAGAACCACATAATTCTCTTTTTTTATAATGAATTTGAAAAACTAAGAAGGCTGCCTCAATTGCCAAAATCTAACGAGGTAGAAATACGAGCCCATGGAGATTATTGATATATTCCCCTATATTAGAAGCATTTTAAAAAACAAACTGCCTCAGAACAATTTCAATAGGAGGGCCTTATTAATTTGATGCTCACATGGAAGGAAATAATAATTTATACCAGTAAAAATGTTATGAGTTTTCAGTTACAATAAGTAAACCCAACATTTTTATTAACATAAAGAACTGCATGCAAATGTTCATGAACTTCACTAAAAGAAAAAAAAAATCAATGTTTCTTTTTTGTATAAAGTCTTACCCCAGGATTCACGAAGCCTCAGTGTAAGAGTTATAACTCTTACACGGAGGCTGCAGTTAAACGGAGTGATGTCAGCATGCTTTGCATATTCATGAGAGCATGCTGAATCACACCTAAGTCTAACACGGTCCGTGTAAGACAGTAGGGGGCATGTCCGTAGGCTGAGCCCTGCAAGCGGACACACCCCCAGAAGTGTAAAAGTGCCCAAAGTAAACACCCACAACAGAGTCCACGGAAATGTGAATAAACACAACACAACACATGCCCCACAGACTATGAACATAAAATATATATAAATGAACATGTTATATATTTTTTAAATTGTAAAGATGTTTAACCGTGAGTGCTTCGTTTGCTGGCGTGCCCGTAGCACAGCTACAGTTAGCAGTCAGTGGGAAAGCATATAAGAACTAAATATGCAAATAAGCCAGGAAGCAATAGCGTAGCGGTAGAGATGTTGGCTGAAGAGCAGGCATTCATGGTTCAAGCCCCCACAACACCAATTTTTTTTTTTTCAAAATAAGCAGGAAACAAGTCCCTGACAAATATGTACACATAAAACCACAATTTATGTAAAATGTAATGAAATAGCCCATTTATATTGAAGACATGTGAGGTAACAAAAGAATAAAAAATGCCAGATGTGCTCATAGCTGAGCTACAGTTTAACAGAGTGCATGTGCCCGTAGATGAGCAGTGGTTTAACTGGTGCAAAATGAGTGCCCGTAGCTGACAGTGGTCTAACACGCTAAATCTATGTGCCCCTAACTGAGCTGAGCGTAATATGCATGCCGATAGCCAAATGAGGCTTAAACCAGCGTATCCCGTTTGCGCGGAGCTGCGCACTGCGCAAACAAGCTAACCGACGGGCAACGTTGAGCAAGTCGTATCAAAACTGCCTTTACACAGACACACCCCTCAGCATGTCTAGACAGTCATGAAAAATAAAAAGCAGTGGCCAGGTTCGAACCCAGGATACTATACACCATAGTCAAGGTACCAAACCACAAAGCCATGACAGCAGTACATAGAAATGCAATAATAGCTAATATATAGGAATGAATACAAACTGGAGCATGACAATGCAGGTTTACTGAAGTTGATACAATTCCAAAATGGCCAATCACAGATATGTGCAGGAAAAACGGATTATATAAGCCCCATAGGTGGGAATACACAGCATAAACGATTGTAGAACTGACCTGCAGGCAGAATGACAGGAGTAAGAGAGGGTAGTTGCTTCCTAGCACAGAAGTGGGGTGTTGAGGAGTCCAGGTACATGGTCTGGCTCCTAGTCCATAATCATGAGGCCCAACTCATGCAGGGCCAGGTCCTCTGGGGAGCATACAGGGCTGAGGCGTGTGACCGGTTGGCTCATGATCTCACCAGTGCCACAGGGATTCCAAGGACTGGTGAGCAGGTCCGTCACCACCATGCGGACCTGAAGAGACACAAGCAGGACCAACTGAACCCTTGGATCCAGGAGGCCCGGCAAACACCCAACGCCCCACTACTGAGTAAGTAACATTTAATTATGTATGTAAGAAATTAAACTAGCTGATATTATGGAGAGGTGTATTCCAATATTACTTCATTTATATTACAGCTGCAGGTGTCCGTTCTGTGAACCACAGAGCCTATGGCGATAGGCTGGTGCGGTTGCGCCACCAGGCAGGTCAGTAATCCACTACCAGTAACTGTAAAGAAATATAAAAGTATGACAGTCAGCAAAAGAGTGCAGTGTAGTCAGTAAGGAATAAAATCTGCAAGTAACAGTGTGAAAGTGTATGCAAGTATTGCTTGATTACAAAAGTGTGTTTCAGCCTGTAAGTTTAACCAAAAAATGAAACTGTCTGACATATATTCTGAAATAAAAATTCCCTACCTGTAAGAAAATAGTACACAACCTGCAGCAGGCTGAAAAGTATAGCTGCAGAAGATGATGAAATCACATGTGTGAAATATATCCCTGTGAAAATACTGAAACATGACAGAAGTGAGACTGCTGGAAAGGATTGTAATTACTGGTAAAACATGTCAATAAAGCCTAGAAGTACCATCCTGAATAGTAAAATGAAAGCAAGTGAGAGAGTGTGAGAAAGTGTCATGAATCCAGCAATAGAGTAGTAATAACCCCTGAATAAAGTATACTGCAGTCAAGACAGAATGAAATGCATGTGAGATTCAAAACCAAACAGCAACATCTGTTCAAAGTGTTGCTGCATCTGGAATGTGTATCCCAAAATCTGGATATGTTGCTCTCAGTCTGCAATATGCAGATAGGATGATTGTCTGATATACCAAACATCCACACTTGTCTACAGCTATATAAAGCAAATGTAGCAGGATGATGTAGCTGAACAAAGCTAGATATGAATGTGTATGAAGAACCATAAAATGTATATTGATGTTGCAGTAACAGTCCTATCACCAAGTTGAAATAGTTATCATATAGGAAACTGTAGTTAGAACAGTAGTGTGTATATAACTGTAGCTGTTAGAAATGTACAGCATATGTATTGTTATTCAAAGGTGTTAATATTACTTTCTTTACCCCACCCTATAACCACATATAACCCATTCCACGTGAAAATGGTATGTGCAATCACAATTAACACCCCTGGATGTTTGTCTTGTTGGGTCATATATATTTGCATGTCCGTATGATGCATCTGCCCTGTTCATACATCCACACCTGATGGCCTGTTGCCATCAATTAACCCTGCATGTTGTTGGACTGTGTATTTCTGTTCAAATTATGCATGTGTTATGCACACTGTTCAATGGTGTGAATATCTGGGTGTTTGGTTAATGGAAATACTAATGCATGCTGTTACAACTAATTGTGAATGGTATTATATGTCACTAACCCAAACTGTCATGACATAATGCAAAACATAGGACGACAGGGAAGGCGGGTTCCAGCGGACCCACCTCTCCCACCTCAGCTAGCGAGTGCACCTGGCACTAGTGCTGAGTCCGGACCCTCCTCCGGTGGCCCTGTGCCACCTGCGGGTGGAAGCGCTGCAGGGGATGGGGCTTGCCCCCCCCCTCTGCAAGTGTGGCCGGAGGAGAACCACCACTCACCCTCTGTAGCGTCCGGACTGTGGTGCGTAGGGAGATTCGGGACTCTGTTCTCGAGCCCCTACGCCAGCTCGAGGTACGGGTGGCGCAACTAATGGGCATGCCTGTTGCCCCGCCTACACAGCCCCCAGCACAGCCCTGTCTTGGGCAGTGAAGGAACAGTGGCAACTGCCTATGGGTGGGGATATCAGTTCCACTGTTGCCATCTGTGGGCTCATGCGCTCTGCATATCCAAACCTCCATCCCTGTCAATTGCGTAACCCCCCCACACATGTCATACACCGCCCCTGTATGTGTCTTGTTTGTCTTGTCTGTTTACCTACCCAACCTACCTCCCCAGCTGTACCGACTTCCGTCACCTGACATACCACTCTCACCTGAAAAAAAAAAAAAAAAGGGCACTCTGCACCCACAAAAAAATTACGCCCCATACATAGCTGCCCATTCCACACACATGTCTGCTGGACATGGAACCTATCAATTACAATTGGCTGTACAACAAGTATTATTGTTGTCCTGACACCTCTCTCAGGGGTGGAAGGTTTCAAATGTCACACCAAATTACATACATATGCACAGCTGTTGCTGATGAAGAAATGGGCAGCTATGGGCCTTACCTACATCCCTCCTGCACATCCCAAGCTAGTTTCCCTACTGTCTTACCCTCTTTGTGACCCCTTTTTCACCACTTTCCTGTCTCCCCATTTTCTTTTCTTTCAAAGAAAATAGCTGGTGTGCCAGAGTAAGCACTGTTAAGCGGTTGTAACCGGGTGTGCGCGGAGCTAACCGCCAGTGCGCATGCGTGAGCTTCGTGCAAACCAGTGCTAACCTGGTTACAACTGCTTAAAAGTGCCTTAGTCACTTTGATTGACAGATCCTGTACTCAGTTCAAAAGCAAAATAAAATCCCACTGTCAGTCCCGAACCCAGGAAACAGTAGTCTGCATGACTTACCACTAAGCCATGACTCTTACACAAGAACATTGTGCTAAAATAAATATATCATGTAATAGTAGGAATGAATGTAAAGGGAATATAGGATGTGTAGTACACAAAGCATGTCATTTAAAATTACTGTCAAGACTACTGGATTTCCATAATAGTAGTGTGTGAACAGAAACAGCCATGCTAGTTGGAAGCTAGTAGGTAATAATGTCACTATAGCACCTTGCAAGCCACACACATACTCACAGCAGGATAATCACTGCCCATACCCCACAACCTCTTACAGGAACACATCTGGACCAAGTAATAAAATATGTGGAGCAAAGGCCCAAAACCAGGGACACATTACAAATAATGTTACAACAAATGCAGGCAGTTCAGAGAGTAACAGGGTCTGCACTTTGTGGGATGTTTGGAAGGGTATGCAGTCTGAAACTTGAATGTTTGTCACCATATTCTGACTTGAGCCCAGAGTGATTTGCCATAAAAAGGTGTGCATGAGATATTGACCAAAATATGAGGCAGAAATGTGGACAACCTGCAAATATCTGTACACATGACGGGTCTGACACCACCATATTTGAATAGTTAAGAGCTTAGACATAGCAACAGTGAATGACTTACAGGGATGCCCCACAGACTCCATGTGAAATGCACAAACAGTAGGCAGAAAGGTGTAACACATGCAATGGTAACTATGGAGTCCTGAAAGTATTCATCACTTGCATGGCAGAAAAAGTGTAGTAATACATATGCTCATGCTAAACCACAGTCACAACTGCAGCATACCAGACATTTTAATGGGTGTACCCCACTGATATGTACCATTCCATGAGGCACATAACAGATGAACCTGAAAGTCTCTGGGGCCTGCTCAGCAGCATACTCAAATACCCTAATAGATGTCAAGGCACACACCATGGCCAGACCACACTGCATGCTGTAACACCCTAGCAGATATAGCAAGCATTCCAAGGTGTGAATGTACATGGAAAATGGAAAAGCTACAGCAGCACACTACAGTCAGGACACCTAGAAGGCATACAAGTAGTGACTGTAAAGGGCAACTATTGAAGCCTTAGCAACAAAGTGCAAGCAAAAGTGAAAGGAAAGCACACGCACACACATTAACAGTAGTAGTAGTTGTAGGTGTCAGTGTACATACACAGTTAGTACAGGAAACTGGAGAAATGAATGGAGGAATGTTAATCTACAACACACCTGGAAATATGAGAGAGATACCAACCTTTACACTCACAGAACATTGTCCACAGCATAACAGCATGGTCCCTGCCCTTAAAATCTGAAAGGGCTACGCCTATCTTACATACCTTTTTATAGCACTGTTCTGAAATCACAGTGAGAACTGCAATCAGTACACAACTGGCTGCATGCAATTAGCAAATGCTGGCTAACAATTGGTGCAGAGGCCATCACATGGGCATATGCAGATACCTACAAAAGTATGCTGTACTCCCAGTCCACACATGCAATACTTTCATTGCACCCTGAGAAGGACGTGAGAGACAGACAGACAGAGAGAGAGAGAGAGAAAGAGACAGAGACAGAGACAGAGAAAATTGCAATTAAGCAGACACGAACAAATTGTTCAGCAACAGCCACCTGAAAGCTGACAACTGGGAAGTGGAGCAGCAGGACAGAGAACCAGACGGCAACACAAGCAGCTGTGACAAACACAGGTAATGTAAAGTAATACTATAAAGGTCTACATACTGTGAACCCTCCATATGTGTCATTGGTCTGTATCCATATGTATATGAAGATGTGTAAAGGTCAGGGGACATACAGCAACTATCAGTGAAGGCTGTACATACATTTGTATGTGAGAGCATCTATGTGCACATATCAATGTTGGTTGATTGTAGGTTGTAGTGCCATGTACAAAGTAGGTTTCACATTTATGTATGTTTAGCAGTATGTTAGTGTGTGTATACAGTATGGTAGACAAACATGTTGATATACCTGTCTAACATATGGATACATATGTATGTCAACATATGTATGTGTATATATATATATATATATATATATATATATATATATATATATATATATATATAATATGCATATATGTATACATACATAGAGAGAGAGAGATGTAGGAATACATAGACAGATGTGGATAGAATATTGTACAAACATATATATGTAATGCACACATACAGATATAGATATATGTAGATACATATACATAGACAGACTGATCTGACTATCTACAGGTATGACTGTATATGACAACCTTCAACACAGCCTGTCCCACCCCCTCTGTCACTCTCACCCCCTCTGTGTCCCCCCCTCTCCACATCTATAGCAATATATGTACATCAATATATATATGTGTATATGTATACAGGCGTATATATATATATATATATATATATATATATATCTATATATATATATATACATATAGATATATCTATATACATATATATATATATATATATATATATATATATCTATATATATATATATATATATATATATATATATATATATAGAGAGAGAGAGAGAGAGAGATGTATATAAATTCTGAGTGAGGCACATGTGTACAGATGTATTGCAACAGGTGCCTGGTGACAAAGGCATGGAGTGAACACCAGTGTCAAAACCGGAGTACCATACCACATTCCAAATCACCTACACCAGTAACCACCAGATATGTGATTGGCTGCCCACCACTGCATGTGTCAGGGGTGAACAGGGTCATACATGTGTACAATAGTGGCCCCAATGATATTCACAGTGGCACACTATCCCTAGAATACCTGCACATGGTATGTGTCAGCGGACATGGTGTGTCAGCTATGGACATGTAGGTCGGTGTACCCCTCCACACCACATAATGGATGCCATGGTATGGACCTCACATGACAGCTACAGATATGGAGAAGGACACAGTGACATGTACAACACTGTGACAATGCACTCAAACATATTACCAATGCACAGTGACTGACAACACCACAGAGTACACATATACTACCCACATAGAGGTTACCACTCCCGGATTTACATATGTAAGTCACACCCATAACAGATGTCCAACAACCATAGTAACACCTCACAACATCCACAACCTAAATGTCTGCTGTGTGTCGCCCATGCCACTGCAATAGAGTGCACATGTGGAGGTAAAAGTTCCTACCCACAGATAAGACATACCCTGCAATAATCCACACAGTGTTAAGAAGCAAGACTCCCCATGAGTACATGTCACACATACCCCTGCTTAATGTTAGTCAGATAGGTAATATGTCATATGAGTCACCCTGTGTAACTGTGTGACAGCAGCAGGTACCATCACACCACATGTGTCACAATGGTCAGGGTAGCAGAACAGTACGCTGCTGTAGTCCCAGGGGCAATAGCATATTGTATAGTATTGTATTGTAATGTAATGTATTGTGTTGTATTGTATTGGTATGTTGAGGTGCCTCCTTCGTGGAGTGGAACCACTGCTGCTGTGTGCCAGTGTACAGGTACATATCCTGTAGTCAGGCTAGTGTTACATAGCACTTCTATATGTGTGTTTAGCTCCTGTCAGAGTTTATGTAGCATGCAACTGGGGATACCATCAGGTCCCATTCATGTTGTGTATTCTGCTGTCCTGAGGGTGGCTCTCACCTGGACATCTGTGATGACAGGGAGGTTACAGTCAGCTGGGATAACTATGTCTTATTTTGGGGAGAGGGCGGGTGACACCTGCACTGAACCTGTCTGCCACAATGTTGTCAATATCTGTGGTGTCAGTGAAATATGTGTTGTTGTGTACTAACTATGGGCATAGAGGATGGATCCTGACCAGGTTGCTAACATAACTGAAGAAGGCCTTCTGGTTATCTGTAGTGTCCCTCTTGATTTCCCTCTCAAAGTTGCCCATGGATGTTTGTATGATGGAAAATAGATCCTTACTAGTGCTGCTCAGACATGCCCTCCCTTTATGGAATTATGCTCTGTCTTGCAGTAGCTTCCATCTTCTGTAATACAATCTGTCTATGGCTGGGGTCCACCAGACAGGATGCTTTCCCTTTGTGGAGAGTGTCTTGGTCATATATGGGATTGCATGATCCATGCATTCTCAGAGATGTCTGTAGAAAGCAATTGTGTAGGGGTCAGCATTGTGGGTTGTATCTGCCACTGGCCCAGTGGGCTGAAAGGATACCATGTCACTGTTATAAAGTGTAAAGTTTGCATCTGTAATGTTATTCACTATAGTCGTTTGTGCTGGTGGTGGAGGTGGGATATGTATATCCAAGGCAATCAGTGTGTGGTCAGCTCACAGTAGTTGATGATGTAGGCCATACAGTACCTAGATACAAACCCCCAGAGTGAGGAGGTGCTCTTGATCTGAATCAGTGTTCTGACTGCTGGGGTTTGGTAGTATGTCGTATGGAGTGTGCCAGGTACTGTTGCACAGTTGCTGGCTGAGCACTGATACCTGGCCATTTACATGTGTATCCACCAATAGACAGACAGATGCTACATATGTGAGATATGTTGTATTATAACAGTCGAGTAGCATGTGTAGTATGTGTGCCAAATTCTGCTGACATATATTGCTGATATCAGGTTATTTTCTTTCTCAGGTACATGGCCCACCCGCAGAATCTTACTTACTCCACAGCTGAGGATGAGGAGATACACCAGAGCCTGGTGCGGGATTATGCAATACTCTTTTCCCGCACCAGCCAGAATCAGCAGGAGAGGGCTGCACTGTGGCAAGACCTTGTCCGTCGGGTAAATGACATAGGCACGCATAATAGGACATATGAGCAGGTACGACATCACTGCAGTGATTTAATCAGACATGTCCGTCAGCGTGCGCCGGATATCCACAGGCAACAGGTCGCCACAGGTGGCTACACATCCCCCACTCACCAGACTGGAGGGACTACTCATGAGTGTAGTGGCTCCTGTCCGCCAGCAACAACAACAGCAGCAGACATGCATTATGATGGAGGCTGGACCCACGCAGCAGCAAGACAGTGAACGTGCAGGTAATATGCCATATGTATAGTTGACTGTTGTGTACACTGGTAGTTAATGCATGTGTGAGGTGTGTCCTTGGTTTGTAGCTGTCACCATAGTATTTAATGTGCAAGTGTGATATCCTCAATATTAGCAGCTGACCTGTGAAAGGCGACTGTTGTACTACTGACCTGTATCATACTCAGTAACAATGGCACAGTTGTGCCCACTGACATTAGTTTCTTCACATCTGCAGGTCCCTCTGGTATAACAGCAATGCAGCCTATCCATGCTGGTGAGTGTGTATTAACAATTCCTGTAATAGTGTTGATAGTAATAGTACTATTTGGCTCACTTAGTAGTGCTCTTTGTATGCATGTAGGTGTGTCTGTGTCTGTGTGTTGATATCACGCATACCGAGTACTGTACAATTGTGTGAAACTGTGTGCATGTGTGCATGTGTGCATGTGTGCATGTGTGCACCTGTGCATGTGTGCATGTGTGCACCTGTGCATGTGTGCATGTGTGCACCTGTGCACCTGTGCATGTGTGCATGTGTGCGCGTGTGCATTTGTGCATGTGTGCATGTGTGCATGTGTGCACCTGTGCATGTGTGCATGTGTGCATGTGTGCACCTGTGCATGTGTGCATGTGTGCACCTGTGCACCTGTGCATGTGTGCATGTGTGCACATGTGCATGTGTGCATGTGTGCACCTGTGCATGTGTGCATGTGTGCATGTGTGCGCCTGTGCATGTGTGCATGTGTGCATGTGTGCATGTGTGCATCACTGGTAATGTGTAGACATTGTAAACTGTATTTCCTGTTTCCCTCCCACAGGTTCTGGTGCTGATCTGGTGTCATGTAGCAGGGAACCTGAATCAGGTGCCGTGGGTACTGATAATGATGACATCTGTGTAATGGCACAGGAATGCCAGGGTCTGCCATTGGTCAGCCGATTGACAGTACACAGCTGTCGACCCCATTAATGCACACAGTTATCCTGCCAATACACCCTTTGTCACCAATGTCCCTAGGTGATGGACAGCATACAGTGGGCATTGACCAGGGTAATGTGGTATCTGTGGCACATGCCTCCCCACACAGCAGCCATGGGCATGGCGCAGAGATGGTACAACACAGACAGATGTCCAGGAGTTCTCGTGGGAGCATCCATGGGCGTACTGCCCCTGTCAGACGTGCCCACAGAGGTCTTACAACCTCAGCTATGTTTCGGGCTGTCATGCAGGCACAGTCACGTATGGAATCATACACCAGACAGGGTCTGAGGGAGCTGACAGCATGTCGCACAGCCATGACTGACAGTATGCGTGACATTGTGGCTGCCATCCATGATTCCACCGATGTCATAGACAGACATTGTGGGGACATATTAGACTGGTTCCACAACTATATGTCCATGAGCCAGGGTGATGGTGGGCGGTTGAGGCGTCGACGTGGCCGTATGCCAGCAACAGCAGCAGCTGGCAGTTGTCGCGGATGACAACAGGGCCGCAGCCGCACCCGTAGTGCCAGATGCAGCCCCAGCAATGCTGGGTCTGTGCTGTCATCAGACCGCCCAAGGAGACCACGTGCACGTGGCTCTGGCCGGGCCTGACAGGGATCTGTGTCCAGTCAACGAACACCTGCTTCTGATGACAGTACCCAGTCTGGGTTGGTACTGGATATGGTCCATAGCACCCCTGCAAGGCACAGGTACCATGTCCGTGGCCAGAGACACTGATCTGTATGACCTGGCAGGTACAGTCTGTGGCTGTCCACAAACACCAGTATATGGCAGCCATGAGGTGGAACTGTGTGCATCCATACACACATGCGAATTGACAACACCTAGGGCTACCGCATACACGCACACACTGCATCAACATTGCCCCACCTTCTACTGCTGTCCCTCACCAACACACATACACATACATGTCAATCGGTGGTATCGGTGGCTGACTCAGGCATACCAAGTTCACACCCTGTGCATATGATGAAACTGTGCCACCTCCTGCAATCTGTAACAACTGTGCAGGTACAGGTTAACATGTTGCTGATGCACAGGGTGACCACATAGATGTGTAGTAATAGTATCATGTTGTTAACAGTACTGTGTGCTGAATTAATTGTGGGTATATCGCAGCATGCCTGATGCAGTAAGTGTGTGATTGTCATGTCCTGTTGTCTACACCCATGGTAAGTACCATAGTGTATCATCTGCACATGTTGGCATACTGGTGGTAATGATGTCAACAGAAGGCTACATACATAGGTAGCACAGGGGATAAGGTAATGAATGTAGTAATACGCAATGATGGACATGTAAATTGCAAGTGGCATGTTGCCCACACTGGACTCTGCAAAGCAGATGTTTGAGGATGTTGATATGTGTGCAGTACTACACGGCTGGTACAGGACACACAGGAGCACCCTAGCACTGCATGCTCACATCTCATACCATGCTAGACAGCCCCAACACACAAAACTAACTGTCACAGGAGGGAGAGTCCCCATATATGTCAGGGATACTGTGGTGGTAGGCCAGGTAGCATACATCCTACTAAGTATGGAACCACTGAGTGAAGGCTCAGTGTCTGTTATTTGACATGTGTATTACTGCAGGTATGAGCACATGGGTTTCCATCCAGTTATTGTACATCCTGACAGTACATGGTCTGTACACTTGTGTGCACTGAGACTGGACCCTAGCCATCTGACCTGTGTATTTCCATGTACATGTGCATAGTGCCTGCATATTTGCAGTGTTACCTACTGGAACTGGTACAGCTTGTTTGTTGTACAATGGACTACATGCAGCCCTGTTTACTGTAGCTTTGTTTGCATGCATGTTTGCTTGCAATTACCCTGGAATACTGATCACACCTGCAATGCATAGTTATAGAGCTTCTGTGGACTCCTAGTGCCATCTGCATAGCTTACTATATGTATGTCCATGTCCCACTTGACAGGATGTCACTGTTTGTCCTGTTCACATGTACATTGCCTGTGACACAGTGCATATGACTTACCTGGCATGTGTCCACGTGAGCAGTCATATATGCTACTGCTAACTAATCACAGGCACTACACCTTCACATATTCATCTTCTGTTGAACTACCTGCTTCGCTAGGGACGGCCTGCACCTGTCACCCCTGGGCTTTCAGATATTGGCAAAGGCTCTTGCTACCCCCATAGTGCCTATGTTAGGCAAGGCTCAAATGACAAACCCACCTTCATAGGTATCACAAGGGATAGGAAACTAAGAGTGATGCTACCCAACGTCAGAAGTCTAAACCTCCAGATGCATGCACCCAAAACACTCCTTGGCATGGAGAACATCGATATCTGTGCAGTAACAGATGCCTGGTTCAGGGCTACTGAGAGCACACCGGCACTACCAGGTTTAACCTGGTTGATTTCTTTGAAACAGTCACCAAGGCCATTGACGAGGGGAAGGTGGTTCACACCGCCTACCTGGACCTCGCAAAAGCCTTCACAACAATACCCCACTTGGGCATTCTAGAGAAGCTCACCAGCTTAAATATAAGCCCCTATGTCACTAGATGGATTGCACAGTGGCTCAAGGACAGAACCCACATGGTTAGAATTGCTGGAGCCATGCCAGACTCCAAACCAGTTGCGAGTTGTGTCCCACAAGGCTCAGTCCTGGGACCTCTCTTGTTTGGTATATATTTATTGGAGGTACAGGCCAACACGGACGGACTGTGGGTGACCAAATATGCAGATGACTGCGAACTGGCCACCATAATCGACTCTCCAGCCGACACAAGCATCTTCCAAAGGGGCATCATAGGAACAGACAACTTATGCCAGAGCCATGGCCTTCAGCTGAACAGTGTTTAGAAAGGGAAATGTGCATCCTGTAGTCTGTTCTCCTAGTTGCCAAAAGGGACATTTCTCTTATACACAATTGCACACACACTAACCCCCCTCAGCCAAGCACACACACTTATCATTTGTAGGATTCAAACCCCTACTTAACTATATTACGACACTTAATACGGACGCATTAGCGGAGCACACTATTCGCATTTCTGAGAGGTTTCTCTTCTCTTGCTGTACTTATAGGGTGCTGACATCATCAGTGTTTAGAAAGGGAAATGTGCATCCTGTAGTCTGTTCACCTAGTTGCCAAAAGGGACATTTTCCTCACACACACTAACCCCCTCAGCCAAAAACACACACTTGCCCATTGCAGGATTCAAACCCCTATCTGACTATGTTATGACACTCGAGACGGACACATTAGCACAGTGTGCTATTTGCATTACTGGGAGGTTTCTCTTCTCTTGCTATACTTATAGGGTGCTGACATCATCAGTGTTTAGAAAGGGAAATGTGCATCCTGTAGTCTGTTCTCCTAGTTGCCAAAAGGGACATTTCCCTTATACAGAATTGCACACACACTAACCTCCCTCAGCCAAACACACACACTTGCCATTTGCAGGATTCAAACCTCTACCTAACTATATTATGACACTTGAGACGGACGCATTAGCGGAGCGCGCTATTCGTATTACTGGGAGGTTTTCTTTCTCTTGCTGTACTTATAGGGTGCTGACATCATCAGTGTTTAGAAAGGGAAATGTACATCCTGTAGTCTGTTCAACTAGTTGCCAAAAGGGACATTTTCTTCACACGCACTAACCCCCCTTAGCCAAGAGCACACACTTGCCTATTGCGGGATTTAAACTCCTATCTGACTATGTTATGACACTCAAGACGGATACATTAACAGAGTGTGCGATTCGCATTACTAGGAGGTTTCTCTTCTCTTGCTGTACTTATAGGGTGCTGACATCATCAGTGTGTAGAAAGGGAAATGTGCATCCTGTAGTCTGTTCACCTAGTTGCCAAAAGGGACATTTTCCTCACACACACTAACCCCCCCTCAGCCAAAAGCACACACTTGCCAATTGCAGGATTCAAACCCCTATCAGACTATGTTATGACACTCGAGACGGACAACTTAGCAGAATGTGCTATTCGCATTACTGGGCGGTTTCCCTTCTCTTGCTGTACTTATAGGGTGCTGACATCATCAGTGTTTAGAAAGGGAAATGTGCATCCTGTAGTCTGTTCAACTAGTTGCCCAAAAGGACATTTCCCTCACACACAATAACCCCCCTCAACCAAACACACACAATTGCCATTTGCAGGATTCAAACCCCTACCTAACTATGTTATGACACTTGAGACGGATGCATTAGCGGAGTGCGCTATTCGCATTACTGGGAAGTTTCTCCTTCTCCTGCTATACTTATATTCTCCTGCTATACTTATAGAGTGCTGACATCAATGGTGTTTAGAAAGGGGAATGTGCATCCTGTAGTCTGTTCTCCTAGTTGCCAAAAGGGACATTTCCCTTACACACACACTAACCCCCCTCAGCCAAACACACACACTTGCAGGATTCAAGCCCCTACCTAACTATGTTATGACACTTGAGACGGACGCATTAGCGGAGCGTGCTATTCGCATTACTGGGAGGTTTTCCTTCTCCTGCTCTACTTATAGAGTGCTGACATCATCGGTGTTTAGAAAGGGGAGTGTGCATCCTGTAGTCTGCTCTCCTAGTTGCCAAAAGGGACATTTCCCTCACACACACTAACCCCCCTCAGCCAAACACACACACACTTGCCATTTGCAGGATTCAAACCCCTACCTAACTATATTATGACACTTGAGAGGGATGCATCAGCAGAGCGCGCTATTCGCATTACTAGGTGGCTTCTCTTCTCCTGCTGTACTTATAGAGTGCTGACATCATTGGTGTTTAGAAAGGGGAATGTGCATCCTGTAGTGTGTTTTCCCAGTTGCCAAAAGGGACATTTCTCTCCCACAGACTTTCACACACACCAACCCCACTCACTCTGAACATTTGCAGGATTCAAACCCCTACCTAACTATGTTATAACACTTGCGACGGACGCATTAGCGGAGCGTGCTATTCGCATTACTGGGAAGTTTTTTTTCTCCTGCTATACTTATAGGGTGCTGACATCATTGGTGTTTAGAAAGGGGAATGTGCATCCTGTGGGGAGGCAGACACCAAGCACACTCTGGCTAAGCTGTCATTCCCTAGGGCAAACAGCCTAGTGTTGACCTCTACACCCATATGTTTAATTGTCAAATGCACATTAATTGTTGCTGATAGACTGTTTGCACATCTTTATTGCCATAGCATTCCCTGTTTGTATGAACAACTTGTGCATCTGTGGAAGATGTTTGCATATGGGAGGGATCCACTATATCACGTATGTCTCTGTAGTCATTTAACTGTGTGCACTGGGCAGACTGCTGTAATGTGGTTGGTTCCTGGAATAACACGTAAAAATACCAGATATGTGTGTCCAACTGCTAAACTGAGATTTGGCCTAAGTGTGCGAGCATGCCCAGTTCAGCCTTCCCATGGCATGTTGTCTGACATATGTCTCATTTATCAAAGTGTGTGAGCATGCCCAGTGTGAGCATTCCATATGTTGGACTCTGCAGCCCACCACATTTGTGGATGAGTGTGAACTTCAACAAATATCACCCGTTTATGGTTGTGTGTTGTGTGTCATGTTGTGTAGTTACTGTACAACTGCTTTGTGTGTGAACACAACAGGATTATACTGTGCCTGCAGTGTTTGCATGGGATACTTTGCATACAGTTGTCAACATCCTTTCACACTGACCTAACACTGTAGTACTGTATAGTGTACTGGTAGTACTTTGACTGTGGTGGACAATATCCTGGGCTTTAGTGCTATCACTGCTTTACATTTTGATAGTGAGCACAACAGCCTGGTTAGGGGCCAGTTGTGCACATCTGACCATGTTGCATTCTGTTCAGATATGAACTACTTAAACCAGGCTTGTCCAACATTGGTAGTGTATTCCACAACATAGGTGTACATTTGCAAACACTAGCGATGTGCCCTTGTCCATGTCTAATGCTAGTTGGAGAGTGTGTTTGTCCTTCAACACACATTGTAAGTGGAGTTTGCCATGACATATGTCATGGTTAGTATACTGTGCCTCTGTCTACCTGTGACATGCCAGTGATACCCAGGATAAAGCTACCATCTCCCATCCACTCATCAAGATTCCTATTGAGGAAGATTGATAAGTGACTCTATGGGTAGCCTGTACTGGGAGTTCACTCATGGGTGGGGGTGGCTTCTGTGTTATGGATCATGCAGTACAGCTTGTCCTATGTAAGTCAGTGCTGGGGTTCAGGTCTCTCATGTGCATAGCTCACTGCCATTCAGATTGCACAAGGTGCAGCATGTTTATAGATACCAGCAACACAGGCAACACATGGCATCTGTGCAAGCTCTTTGATACTCCTGGTGAGGTACTGTTGGGGACTTTACGGTTGATGGAGGTGTCTGCTGAGGTACATCCCACAGGGGCTATTGTAGTCAATTGTACCGCTGATGAAGGATGACTGCAGAGCCACAATGACCTCGCCTTATCTAGATCTGACAACCTTCATGATTAGGTGGGTATATGGTATGTTTCTGTAAACACTACAGCACATGTTTGTCCAATGCAGGATATCTATCACCTTGTGTCCCCAGGTCTCTCATTACATGTTAACTACATAATGGGTTAACACCTATGTGGTAATTGGTGGGCACTTACTGTATATCCACGGGGTTGACTATACACATTTCTGCAATTAGCTTGCTGACATGGCTATGGCACCAGTTGTGTGTTTCTATGTGGCCCCTTTGTGGGATGCTTGTGTCGGCTGGTGGATCATATGTGGTGAGCAGTTTGTAGTCCTCTGCAAACATGTTCGGACACAGTCCTTCCATGTTTGCCTGTACCTATGGGACATATATACCAGACGAGGGAGATCCCAGGACCAAGCCTTGTGGGATGCCAGTTATATCTGGTTTGTAGTCTGACATGGCTGCAGCATGTCTGACCATGTCTGTTCTGTCCTTGGTCTGGTTTGCAACCCCTCTACTGACATAGGGGTTTATATTTAAGCTGGTGAGCTTATCTATAATGAACACGTAGGGTATTGTATAGAAGCCTTTGCAAGGTCCAGCTACACTGTGTGGACCACATTGCCCTCATCAATTACCTTAATGACTGTTTCAATTGAGTCAAACATGTTTAGGGGCAGGATATGCACTTAAGAAAGCCACACTGGGTAGGGTCCGGTGTCAGTAGGTCCCCAATATCTTTATGTCTGTGGTACATGCTGATCCTTTCCATAGCTGTGCAGACCGAGCTTCTCAGGATTCTGGGGTAGTAGTTTTCAGTATCCATTCAGGCAACACCTTTGTTGAGAAGGACCACTGTTGTTGTACACTGCTCTTTGGGTACATATTCTGTGGTAAGACTGACATTGAGCAGTAGTGTGATTTGGCATTCCATTCATCTTGGAGTCCATGTAAGCCCAGGACACCATCTCATACCATTGCTGCTGTGTGTTTTGCTTTGTAGATGCTGGCTGTTACCTCAGCATCTGCAATGTCAGGGGGCCAGCAGTCTGCTGGGATAGATATTCTGCATTCGGGGGGGTTTGCACTGCACCTGTCAGGATGTATGTTGGCAATATGTGTGTGTGTTTGTGATATTTGTGTGATTCAGAGCATATCTGTGAATTCCCAACATGGTTCCTACCATCAGTTGTGAAAGCCTTGGGATTATCCTTAGTGTCCTGTACAATTTGTATCTTCATAGGTTCATAGGTTCATACTAGGCTATCCACCCTAGGGCATTTGTTAGCCTAGCCAGAGTGTGTGTGGCTTTTGCCACCCCTTGATATGTGAATATTATGGCCATTTATGATTTGCTTTGCTGTGCCTCTGTCTGGACATGACACAGTGAAGACCCCCAGTGTAACTCTACAATCATCCATCCACTTGGCAAGATTCCTGTTGAAGAGTGTCAGTGAGGGGCTCTGCCAAACATGGAGTGGGATTCTGGTCCAGGATGTGGGGAGCCTCTGGATTATGTATCTGTCCCATCAGCACATCCTATTTCATTATTTGTTGAGGTTGACATCTCTCACTCTCACAGCTCCGATGGCTTTGAGTTTTCTGGGGTGGAGCATGTCCATTACTCCTGTGTTGGGCATGGCCTTCTACAACAGGCATGCAATGCCTCTGTGTAGGCAGTATGTGACTGCATTCAGCTGGAGTGTCTACAGCCAGGCAGCATATGACATATATTTGAGACCCTTTATCCTCTTGGTGAGGTACCTTTGAGGTCTTTCTAACTGCTGCAGGTGTCAGGTAAGGTACATCCCATATGAGGCATTGTACTAGATTATGGGTGTGATAAGAGAACAGTATAGGGGCACAATGACCTCTGTTGACGTAGATGTGAATCCTTTCCTGATACGGTGTCAAATGTAGACAGTCTTCCTAGCCACATTGGCAATGTGGGTGTCACATAACAGGTTACTGTCCACTTGTGTCCCTAGGTCCCTGGTTACTCCTTCCATACATAATGGTTTACCACCTATGTGGTAATTTGTGGTACCTTGTTTGGTATTTGATGGGACATTCATACTGTCCAGTGTCTTCAGGACGGCTGGGTGGGGTTCCTGTGTATGAGAGTGTGGTCTGTAGCATGCTACAGACTGTACAGCAGTCTTGCCTACAGTTAGTTGCACATGGGTGGACTCCAATGCCTTGTGCATTGTCAGTTACCTGGACGTATGGGTGTCTGTGCTGAATATGGATACTCACCCTCCTTTTATGTTTTGTTCCAGGTTTTGGGGCCATGACACATGATATGTGGTATAACCTGGTAGTGCTGGTGTGCTGTCAGGAGGCTTGCAGCAGGTTTCTGTCACTGCACAGGCATCGATGTTCTCCATACTGGGGATGGCCTTGGGAGCATGCATATTGGGGTTTACACATCTGGCATTGGTCAGCATTACCCTTATGTTTCTTTCCACTTATGTTTTCTAGGGTGGTGGGTCAGTCTTTTCAGCCTTGACTACAAAAGGATCTATGGAGGTGGCAAAGGCCTTATCCAATATCCAGACGCCCAGGGATAACAGGTGCAAGCCATCCCAAGAACAGCTGCGTGGCTTGTCAAGCATGACATCCCAAGCAGACAGACATTGGATCCCCTTGGAATGACACCAGTAAGTGTGCCACTTGCTATGACTGATCATTCCGTGTTTGTTCTGTGGCATTATTCTTGGTAAGGGTAGGATGCTGCAAACGGTGAGTGTCATACCGGCCTGGACTACATAATCAGAGAGCTCATCTATGTCTCTTTTCATGTAGTCTAGGGAGGTACATCTCAGGTCATTCACACCAGCATGGACTATGACTGCATCATATTTCTACTTGCTTTGGAGTGACCTGCATACTTCTGTTATGTGGCGTATTGTGGCAGCCTACAGGCAGCTTACTGTACCCTTTCCCTTGTTCAGTCTGGTGTGCGGGACAGCAGTGTGTCTGACTATGGAGTCACCTATTACAACTGTATCAGGCATGTTGTTTCTCCTTCTGGCCTGTGACTGTTTGGCACACCAGCTTTGTGTACTATGTGTTGCATGTGCTATGTTTGGAGGTTGTTTGATTGGGTGTCTGCTTTAGAGGCCTCTGTTGGTGTGCTGTGTTTGTAATTTGTGCCTCCGGGAATGTTTTTCCTGTGTTTATGTGTTTGGTTTGCAGTTGTGATAGGTTTATGTTGGACTGTGTTTGTGGTGTGTGTGGTTACCTTCTCCTCCTGACTAGTTTTGGGAGTACTGAGTAGAGGGAGCTCAGCCTCCAGTTTGGATAGATGGTTGCATCTCTCACATATATTTGTATTTCTTAGGTGGAGTTGGGGGTTGTCTGTGTACTTGGGGCAGGTGTAACATTGCCTCAGGATTCACAGATTCAACTTGTTGTGGCTGGCCTTAGTGGATTGTATGTGTGGACAGATTTTATTGCCATACTACTTATCAGTGATTACTTCATTGTTTATGTTTGCTCTATCATGTAGTAGCTTCCTCATTCTCTTGCATGGTTTGGTTATGGCTGGTGTCCACCATGCCAGATGCCTGCGTGTATGGCATTGTGTCTTGTTTTAATTTAGGATTGCATAATCCAAGCATTCCTGGCAGTGTTCATGGAATGGCTGTATTACAGGTTCTGAGGTGTGGCCCATATTTTGCACCTGCACAGGACCTTTAATGGATTCCACATCAGTTTGGAGGAGTGCAAATATTGCTTTACACATGTTTTCCACTGTGGTTTTCTGGCCAGGGACTGTGGTCAGGATTTGTATATCCAGTGTGATTACTCTATGGTCTGGTTTTACCAGTGAGCAATACACTTCTCATCTTGCCATCCAGTACCCATGTTGCTGATTATCACATCCAGTATGCTTACCCCTCTTGTGGGAGTGGTACGTTGTTCCTGGGCCTTTTGGTTTATGGATTCTATGAACTTTTGTCCTACACTGTTGGAGCTAGTATAATGCTCCCAGTCTATGTCTGGGTATTTTCAGTCACCCAATATAATGTGGTTTGGAGGACTTGATATATTCATGTATTCCAGCATAGGCCAGGTGCAGTTCCTGGTGTTGGGACAGTAGTCTGTAGCAGGCTATAAACTGGGGGCAGTTTTAGCCACTGTTACTTGACCATGGCTAGTCCATGCTGCTTTTGTTGTGGTACCAACATGGGGTGTGGTTATCCTTGACAATTCTTGCTAGTCACCCTCCTTTTGTAGCTTGTTCCATGTTTTGAGGCTGTACAGCACAGTATGAGGTGTAACCTGGTAGTGTTAGGGTGCTTTTGTGAGCCTTGACTCAGTTTTCTGTTACAGCGCAGATATCAACATTCTCCATACTGGGTGAGTTTAGACTGCATGCATCTTGCTGTTTCGACTTATCCCTTATCTTATTCTTATACCTTCTGATACCTATGGAGATAGGTTTGTGTTTTGAGCCTTACCTATTCAGGACACACTGTGGGTAACAACAGCCTTTGCCAGTATCCATATGGCCTGCACTGATAGGTGCACGCCAGTCCTAGCAGGTGGAGCATCATGTCATGCTCAGCATGTCATCCCAGACTGGCACACATTGGATCCCTTTTGACTAACTGCGATACTTCAGTCAATTATTGCACTTGAACATCTCATTGTCATATTGTGGCATGATGCTTGGTGAGGATAGGATGTTAGTCAGGGTCCTCAGGTGTGCATATAGTACATGGTGTTACATTACTTAACACATAGCATTCATGCCTCAGGTGGTGCTGCAGGGCTGCCTCTGTCGGATGCACATATTACACTTCCCTGTACATGTTTGAGAGCAGGTTGTGTCATGTTAGGCATCCCTGTTACTATATGAGTGAGTCAGAGAGGGGTATCATTCCCAGGGTTCCTACTGAGCCAGTGTATGTGCTATGCATTGCCTCTTTGCCAAGGCCAGGGCATACTGGGCATGCCTCCTTCTGCCTACTGGGGCAGGCTCAGGTTGTTCCTCCTCCGAGTCACGCTCTGCCTGTGATGGCCTTGGCAATGGTGGGGGGCTGTTTGGCCCAGCCCTATGCTGGTCCTGCTGCAGCTGTTTTCGCAAGATCATATTATGTAGCATAGCACATACCATGACAATTTGGGGACATGTAGTTGGTGTGTACTGCAAGGTTCCACCAGATGTGTCCAGACACCGGAACCATGACTTGAGCAGCCCAAACACACGCTCTATTACATTACGTGTTTGTGCGTGTGCCTCATTATGGCATTCCTGTTCAGGTGTGTGTGCGTTTCTGATGGGTGTCATCAGCCATAGCTCCAGTGCATAACCTGCATCCCCCACTAGGTGTCCGTGCGGGATGTCCCCATTGGCAAATGTCTGGTACAGCTGCGTCAAATGCCAGATGTGGGAATCATGGTAGCTCCCAGGACAGCCAGCACACACATTCATTATTATGCCCTGGACATCACACACGACCTGGCAGTTGATGGAGGGGAAGCCCTTGCGGTTGATGTATGCCCTACCCCGCTCACCAGCTGGTGCTTTGATGCGTATGTGCGTGCAGTCTATTGCACCCACTACCTCAGGGTATTCCGCTATTTGGTGGAAGAGACGCATATTGCTGGCCAATACCTCACGGGCATTGGTGAAATATACATGATCACCGACATGTGCTGACATGGCATCCAGGAACTGGTGCAGTACCCTGGAGGCTGATGCCTGTGATATCCCCATCATATCACCAGTTGGTCTCTGGAAGGTACCTGTTGCTAGTATTCTTAGGCCAACACATACCTTGGTTTCCACTGGGATGGGTTCCCCTCTGTTGGTTCTGTGTGTGAGGCGTGGCCTGCACAGCTCCACTATTTGCTGCAGGATGTCTCTGTCCACTCTATAGCGCTCTACTATCTCCAGCTCATGTAACCCGTAGTAGGTGACCCTGGGCCTGTACACTCTTCTCCGTCTCCTCACTGTGGGTTGTCTGGCACCATCTGCATTGTCACCACCCTCAGCAAGTCGCCTATGTCTCATTATGACAGCTATGGCAGCCCCTAACATTTCTGCTCTGAGTTCAGCTTTTTCAGTTTTCACTTCTAATAACTTAACTCCTGTCTTGCAGTGTCTCTTGAGAAAAACATCCTGCACTGCTGTTTGCAGAGTTTTAAATGCTGGGCTGGGCTACTATTCTGCCTGTGTAATTGCCTGCTTCTAATTGTTTTCACCTGCTAGATCCAGCAGTATTCCCTGCTAGCTTCCTACTAAATCTGTTGCTTCCTTTTTCCTCTCTGTTTCCTCAGGGAGGAGCTGTGTGCAAACCAGCAGAAACACGCTCACAGTGGCTTACACGTGCGCACACATGCTTACACGGTTTAGAATCTGCTTATTCAGATTAAAATGCGTGCACACCCACGCAAACAGTGTTAAACATCTCCCAACACGGTCCCACATGCTCAGTCTGCCTTACATGCGCGCACACTGCCTTACTCGCGCTTCATGGCGTGCACACATGCGCATGCATGCCCAGCAAGAAACTTTGGTGTAGGCAACAGTGTACACCTTCCATTTCTTGACTTTCTCATGCTTATTTAGTGGCACACCTCTTTCCATGATATCTGTCTGACATCTGTCATGTAACTCTGACCTCCAATGAACTGCATTTCTTTCTACCATTCCCCCCTGTGATGTCACCTATCTCCTACTCTGTTCCTCCCCCTTCTGTAACTCTTACACTACTCAGACTGTGCTCATTTGCTATGTGACAGTGGAATTCAGTATCCTAACACTCATTTGCATCAAATTACCTACTAATGCTTAGTTACATCTCTTAGACTCAGCTTCCCCCCTTAGCAACCACTACACGGTGGCCATGTTGGTTTTGGTCTGCTGGTCCCTGCACTGACATTCCATGTATTGCATAAAACCCACATTTGTGGGTTTATAACCTTCGTTTTTATGTTTTATACAGCGCAGCCCGTTTGCGCGGGGCTGCGCTGGGTTTAAACATCGGCGAAAAAACACCGAAAAAAAAATTATATTTTTAAGATATTTGCATCAGGTTACCTTGCCAATAGCCACATATTTGGCCATTGCCATGCTGCCTGACACATATGCACCCTTTATTTGGAGCTGACATGGCTCCATTGCAGTTTTTGCAGAAACGTACTCAGTTGTCAACTGAGTACATTTCTGCAGCTAAAACGGCTCTTACACGGGCTGTTCTGGGCTTCCTGGATCGCTAATCATCCTCATTTGCATGCTATTCAGCTGCAAGTGAGGTGATTAGCTTATCCACACCCACTCCGTGTAAGAGCCATTTTAGCTTGTCTCTTACACGGACTTTGGGCTGTTCCTGGATCGCGAAGGCTGCATGGAGTCTTACACTACTCTTAGACTCCGTGCAAGCCTTCGTGAATCTGGCCCTTAGTATTTTGGAGTTAAAGAATGCATCAGCTGTACTACAGAAACATTTTAGGTGAATTGAAAACTCTGGAAGCTAAATATAACATGATGGCCCAAAAGTTAACCTTTGCTATTAGGCCTATTGAAGACCATAAATCAGCAAATCTTTCAATGGAAACAATATCACATCATGATAACCTGATTGGGGAAGACTATACCCAAAAGAATATGAACCAAACATTATGAGTCAAGCAATTAATGATGCATTTAATCTAGTGGTAGTCTCAGCTTCAGCTCTCCTTTCATTTGTGTTAGGTATTTTACAAAAAAGAGGGTATCCACCATACCCACATGGCCTACCACCTCAAGCAGAGTTTTGAAATTATAAAGTGTGGATGACATATTTGAATAGAGACTGGCTGTGAAAAAATTGTCACAATCTATTACAAGACATTACACAAATGACAATGAAAATGGCTATAGATATTCTAAACCAGTCTAAAAAGCTATTTGTTTTAAAATGGCATACCTTACAATGGTGACTTCTTTCATGCAAAGAAAGTGACTACAGGGCAAAAAATAATAATAATAACTCTCCTTTATGTGTAATAAGTAATTTATTTAATTATTTACAACCTTTTTTATTTGTTTTATTTATTTATCCTATGTTGACTGAGTTAGTTCGGGTCTATATTATGTGATCGAAGTGTCTACTCTTCATACACATAATCTTCGACAGGTACACAGTGAATGCTAATTTTTTTTTTAAATTCTGATTCTGCCCTCGGTTGCTGCATGTCCCTGGCCCCACCTTCACTTGTTGTCCCCCACTTTGTCCGTGCCTCGTTGGATATCTACTCCTACAATAAAATACTATTCACCCTGCTACCTTATCCTCACCACGGGAACAGGACCAAAGCTTCTCCCTGAGGCATAGCTTCTGAAGAAAATAAGAAACTTGTTGTCATCCACTTTGTCCGTGCCTCGTTGGATATCTACTCCTACAATAAAATACTATTCACCCTGCTGCCTCATCCTCACCACAGGAACAGGACCAAAGCTTCTCCCTGAGGCATAGCCTCTGAAGAAAATAAGAAACTTGTTGTCCCCCACTTTGTCCATGCCTCGTTGGATATCTACTCCTATAATAAAATACTATTCACCCTGCTGCCTTATCCTCACCACGGGAACAAGACCAAAGCTTCTCCCTGAGGCATAGCCTCTGAAGAAAATAAGAAACTTGTTGTCCCCCACTTTGTCCGTGCCTCGTTGGATATCTACTCCTACAATAAAATACTCTTCACCCTGCTGCCTTATCCTCACCAAGGGAACAGGACCAAAGCTTCTCCCTGAGGCATAGCCTCTGAAGAAAATAAGAAACTTGTTGTCCCCCACTTTGTCCGTGCCTCGTTGGATATCTACTCCTACAATAAAATACTCTTCACCCTGCTGCCTTATCCTCACCAAGGGAACAGGACCAAAGCTTCTCCCTGAGGCATAGCCTCTGAAGAAAATAAGAAACTTGTTGTCCCCCACTTTGTCCATGCCTCGTTGGATATCTACTCCTACAATAAAATACTCTTCACCCTGCTGCCTTATCCTCACCAAGGGAACAGGACCAAAGCTTCTCCCTGAGGCGTAGCCTCTGAAGAAAATAAGAAACTTGTTGTCCCCCACTTTGTCCGTGCCTCGTTGGATATCTACTCCTACAATAAAATACTATTCACCCTGCTGCCTTATCCTCACCACGGGAACAGGACCAAAGCTTCTCCCTGAGGCATAGCCTCTGAAGAAAATAAGAAAGTATGTGTAACTGCTGCTTGCCCTAATTAACTGACTATATTTGTCTAAAGCTCCTGCTAGGTGGTTTCAATAGTCTCCCTTGCCAGGATAGCCAGCAGCCTAACCAACCTTCTCATTTACTTCCCCCCATACTTGCTTCTTCTCTAGCCCTCCTTTTTCACTGGACTCCCACCCTTCTCCACCATCTACTGGGACCCGTCTCCTCAGAGCCAAATGTACTTTCTGCTTTCCCCACTAGATGGCACCCTACCCTTATAATTCCTGACCTCTTACACCAAGCCTTAATTTTTCCTAAAATATCCCTATAATTCCAATTTAAGCCCCTCTCTGTCTTCTCTTTTCCTATATCTAGGTGTCTCCACCCTGTATAATCCCTGTATAATCCCTGTCGCCTGTACTTACCTCATGCTATCAGTACTCTGCTGATTGGTTCTCAGCCATCAGCAGCTTACCTTGGCTCCTATACTTATCCTCCTTATCAGTTACTCCTTATAACAAACCCACACCCCAGTTTAATAAAGCTGAATTACTTTTAGCCCTACTTCAAGTTAACCAACATAAACACATATGTATAGTCTCCCTTTACATCCCTCCTGGTGACAATACTTCTACACTTATGGACATCCTCTCCTGGCTTTCTATTAACATTAGCATGGAAACAATAATTCTGGGGGACACTAATATCAACTGGTCCTCTATACAGTCTCCCACAAACCCACTTAACATTAACCTCTATATATTCTCACAACTGATCAACTCCATAACCAGGCCCTCAAAACAAGTCCATAATGGTAGTATCCTTGACTGGATTTTAGTCTCCCACCCTCATTATTTCTCAGACAGTGGCACCTTTCCCGATTCCCTAAGTGATCACTTACCCACATTCATACGTTGTTTGCCCTCTCCATTGCATCTTATACACACTTATATTACTATACGTCACCAAAAAACTTTCAATCCCATCACCTTCTCCAACTCTCTAAAAGCAATAAACTGGAATACTTTAAAAATGTTACCACTGAAAGAAGCAGTCATCCACTTCAACACAACCTTCTTGAACCTCCAAGACCACCATGTTCCTTTAAGGACAAAAAGAATAAAAAACAAAACTGCTCCTTGGCTATCAAAAAACACACTAGCAACCATGCACCTCAGAGATAAAGCTTGGGCATATCACCAAAATCTCAGGACTCCCCTCACTCATAATGAATTCAAAATGCTTAGGAACAAAGTAAAAAAATTAATCATCATAGATCGACAGAACTATTTTTCTATATTCCAAAACAATAACAAAACAAACCCCCAAAAGTTTTGGAAAGGCATCTCCACCCTCCTTAACCCCAGCAAATCAGACAACCCTAGCCCAGACCCTGAAGCTCCAGACATAGATCTGGCTACTCAGTTCAATACTTTTTTCATTGATTCCATATCCAAACTAACCTCATCATTCTCATCCTCTAACACCACCACACTCTCCACACTATCCCCATCATCCTCTTTCAATCTTATACCTCCTGTACCCCCCATCTCTGCTTCCCCTCCTATTTCCCCTCCATCACCACCCCTCAATACCCCCTCCTCTCAGCTTCCACCATTCTCACTCAAACCTATACCGACATCCACCATAAAAAAACTCCTCCTGAAACTCAAACCATGTTGTCATGCCCCCGATAACGTTCCTTCATACTATCTTGCTATAGCTGCAGAAGCCATTGCCTACCCCATCAGTATTCTAATCAACCACTCCATTCAAGAAAGTTTAGTACCCCAAATCTGGAAAAAGGCTTATGTCGTACCTTTGCACAAAGGTGGCAACAATAATAACATAACTAACTTCCGTCCAATCGCCATCCTATCCACCATCTCTAAACTCCTGGAAAAGTGTATCCACCTACAACTCTTACCATATCTCATAGATAATAATCTACTTACTCCCACACAACATGGCTTTAGACCCGGTCACAGCACTATGACTGCCCTTCTCTCCTTCCTGGAAACTGTGAATAAAGCACGAGATTCAGGCCACATTGTCTCAACCCTTTTGCTAGACCTCTCCAAGGCCATCAACACTATCTCCCACAATTTACTCCTAACTAAACTCTCTAAGCTTAACCTGTCACCTTCCTCTCTGAATTGGTTCACTAGCTACTTATCTAATAGATGCCAAGCTGTAAAATGGAAAAAAGCCACCTCCCCATTCTGTAATACTCCAACTGGAGTCCCTCAAGGATCCATACTAGGCCCCCTTCTTTTCAATATATTCATAAATGACTTCCATAACTCCATCCCCTTCACTAACATCATCCAATATGCCAATGATTCAACTATTATCTGTTCTGCTACCTCTATACCTACCCTGCTAAAGCTCACACAAGATGCATTCTTAACCACCGAACTATGGATGAAAAAAAATCACCTCGCACTAAATGCATCTAAAACCAAACTAATGCTATTTACCCCATCCAAAGCCACCTCTTATAATATAAGTACATTCCCTGTCACTGGTCATAGTAATACACCCATCAAACTCGTTTCAGAGGCCAAATTATTAGGTGTCCAAATTGATAGTCAGCTCAAATTCTGCTCCCATCTTCAACTTAATATCAAAAAAACTTGGTATGCTCTACCGACAAAATCGCTATTTAACACCCTCCACTAAAATCACCCTCTCCACCACATTTCTCATCCCTTCCCTCCTCTATGGTGCCCCACTCCTAACTAACCTACAATCTTCACTCAAATCACAACTCTCCTCTTGCTATAACAAAATTGCCAAGTTTGCTACTGGCCAAAAGTCCACTTCACACCATTGCTCATCTCTCCACAAACTAAAATGGTTGGAACTCACCAATCATCTTACCTATACTCAACTTACTGTTGCCCACAAGCTAATTTTCTACCCTTTCCTAGAACTGTATAAACCATCTCATTCTCCAGGAAAAAATCTCCTATCCTATAGTCTAGTTCATCTCTGGAACTGCCTACCACCACCCATCCGCACCACCTCAATCATCCGTTCTTTCAAAAAATCTCTTCACTCACATCTATTTTCCCAGTGGGAATGCTCTTGCTATCACCCCATATAATCTCCTCTCCTCTCTTCTTTTCTCCTCCTATCTCATACATCCTGATCTCACTTGTTTAAGCCTTGATACCGATTGCATAACATGCACCTCTTAGTGTAACATACCATATATGTAAAGTCACCTCTGTTATCATATTGTAAATTTTATTCTCTCTTTTGATTGTACTATATTAATATTAATCACTATTCTGTTGTATTTGTAATTGTTTTTACTAGGCTTTTGTAACTATAACTTTAACAATTTGTAACAAGATATTTTCACTGTAATTTTCTGCTTGGAGCTTTTTTCCCCAGGACTCCATTGAAAATGGGTTCTTTGTGACCCAATGGACTATCCTGGTAAACCAACTGCAAATAAATAAATAAATAAAATAAAATGCTGTAAACTATGAATGGCCACATCCACAAATTTTTTCCTTGGGAAAAAAATTCAGTTGGCTGTTATTGGGAATTGCCCTTTTCTTCAATGAAGAGTGATCTTGGAGTTGGTATATTTAATTGGGGGGTGGGGAGCACAGCCCCCCACATCAGTGTTTTAAAGTTTTTTTTTTTTTTTTATGACCACATGAATTTTTTTCCTGAGGAAAAAAATTGCAGACGTGGCCATTCGTGGTTTATAGCATTCACCGTGCATTTGTTGTTGATTATGGGTTTGAAGAGTACACTCTTCAGTCATATAACATAGACCTGTTAGTTCCACCAGGCTAGTAACCCCTTTTCAGGGGAGACTCCAGGTGGTATGTATACTATAAGGGGAAATTTGGCTATGGCATTAGGGACCTTCCCATACTCATCACTGTTGTCAGTGGGAACCATTTTGGAAGAGCATTTTTTTTGTTTCCATTCTAGGCATACAGGTGGCCCAGAGAAACAGAGAGGCAGATGGAGAAAGAAGGAGATGAAGGTGTAGTGAAAGAAATGAAGGCAAAAGCAAATATCGAAACCAGAGAATGTCTGCAGAATTCTGAGGAAACATTTCAAAGAAACCTGTTTGATGGGAATGAGTCAGCAAATGATGGATGTATAATTACAACCCTATGGTCAAGAGGGTTGAGGAATGATTTACTCAAAGAAATGGTGGTAAGGAGTGAGCCATAAAATGAAGGAGATGTTTCCTGGTGGATATCATGGAGAAAACACAAAATAGGATACAGACACAGTCCTGAAAAATAGGGGTAAGATGGAAAAGAAAACATATTCAGAGAAAGTAAAAGAGGGAAAATGTGGAGTAGCAGAAAGGAAGGCAGAAGAAAATGAAAAACAAAAGTATGTGGTAAGGATTCAAAGTAAATACAACAAAGAAATGGACAGGTATGAAGTGCGGGACAATTTAATAAGCCCATTCAGTGTAAAAGCACATGAGGTAAGAGCATTTATTCTTATTAACAAAAATACATTTTGTGACATTATATTTGAAATTGTGTTTTCAATGGAAAATTTCTTGGAGAATATGAAAAAAAAAGACTGTAACCTATGAATCTTTATGTGATGTAAACATTTAACAGGAAAACAAAAAAGAAGATTCATGTACAATTTCAAACAGAAGTAGAAAGAACGACTTTGAAAGGACATTTGACAGCTTAATGAAAAGAAGTACTAGACGAATGATTTACTCAAAGAAATGGTGGTACAGAGTGAGCCATAAAATGAAGGAGATGTTTCCTGGTGGATATCATGGAGAAAGCACAAAATAGGATGCAGACACAGTCCTGAAAAATAGAGGTGAGATGGAGAGTTTATGACAAAAAGGGTTTATGGACTGGTGGCTGGGATTGTAATATTATGCTAAAAACAGAAAAAGAAGAAGTGTACATATACCAAGCATGATAAATGTGGAGGGAAAAGGGGTTCTGTAAAATACTAGGGACAGCCCAAAACATGTTTTTTGTGTGTGTGGAAAAAAAGAACATTTGATAAGTAGCTGTGACAAAAGAACATGTTATATTTGTGGGGAAATGGGACATGATGCAAAACATGTGAATTGACATGTTATAAACCAAAACTGGATATTTGTGGATAGAGTGCAAAAAAATGGAAACAACAGTAAGGAAAAAGAAAAAAAAAGAAGAAAATGAACAAAGAGAAGACATGTTAGATGTATTAGAAACAGAATTAAAAATAGATGGGAAAAATAAAGATGATCTGGAATAAGGTTCTGAAATAAGTAATGAAGAAGAAGGCATAAACTGGGAGGTAGTAAAAGGAAAATGAATTCTATTGGTAAAAGCATAAAAGACAGGAAAAAGAAAATTTAAAGGGATAAATACAAAAAAGAAAGGGAATGGATGAAAAACAATATCTAAGCAAAAGACTGGGGATTGGTATAATTATTGAGATGTTTTGCTCACAAACACAAGGTACAGTGTTTGATTCTCACATTTGGAAAGGACATAGGTTAGGCTTAGGCTTGCCTAATAAGAAAGCTAGCCTAGTAATTAGCTATGAACTTATGAAACCATGAATCTAAGGAAAAATGAAAATCTTATAGTGCTTTCTATAAATCTGAATAGTATTAAGACTGTAATAATAAGAAGAGAAATTTTAGATGTTATTTATATGTAATTATATTAGAAGGCACAAGATTTGTAACAGATGAACGATTATAAACAGAGAAATTACTGGAATGAAATATGGAATTCAGGAAATGAGAGATGTTCTGTAATAGCTGTATTATGTAGAAATACAGTAAAATATTACATGTAACCTTATAAAAAATGGGAACATTAACCATTGTTCATAGGTTCATAGGTAGGTACTAGGCTATCGGCCCAAGGGACTATGTAAGCCTAGCCAACAAGGTTCCCTGGCTTACTCCACCCAAGAAAGTTATTTTCCTGTGCCACTGTCAAGCAGAGACACAGAATTGATCCCTGGGGTGTATTTCCTCTTTCCCATCCACTCATCAAGATTTTTCTTGAAGAGTGCTAATGAAGAACTTTGCTTGACATAGATGGGTAGCCTGTTCCAGAATATGGGAAGTCTCTGGGACAGGAATCTATCCCTCCAGCATGTTCTGTTTATTGTGGTGACAAGGCTTAGGTCCCTAGAGTGTGTAGCTCAGACGGATTGGGATTTCTTTAGGTGTAGCATGTCCAACAGCTCTGGGTTTGACATAGCTTTATATGTTAGGCAGAGATCACCTCGGAGTAGGCGATATGCTACGGAGTAAAGCTGGAGTTTTTTGAGACGGTCAGTGTAGGGCATTTGTTTGAGGCCAGTAATCCTCTTTGTGAGGTACTTCTTTAGCCTTTCCAGCTGCTGCAGATTTCTTGTGATGTACATTCCAAAAGGGGCATTGCACTATATAATGAGTCTAATGAGTGTCGAGTAGAGAGGAACAATGACCTCTTTTTTCCTGGATGAGAACCCTTTTATGTTGAAGTGTGCCATGTAGAAGGATTTCCTGACTACTGTGGCAATGTGACTATCAAAGGAGAGACTACTGTCCACCTGTGTCCCAAGGTCTCTTATCACACATTCGGTGTTAAGTAGATTGCTGCCTATTCGGTAGTTCATGGGTACAGAGTTTTTACCAAAGGGGATGACACTGCACTTTTTGGCATTGAGCTTGAGGCCATGGCTCTGACATCAGGCATCTGTCTCAGCGGGGCACTTCTGTAGGATGTCCACATCATTTGGGGACTTGACTAAGGCTCCTAGTTTTCAGTCATCTGTGAACTTCATTAGCCAGAGGCCTTCTGTGTTAGCCTGTACTTCAGAGAAGTAGATACCAAACAGGAGAGGTCCCAGGATGGAACCCTGTGGTTCGCCACTTGTCAATGCTTTGATTTGGAGTCTGTAACTTTTACAGTGTGGGTTCTGTCAGTGAGCCAGGTGGCAACCCATCTTGTGACGTAGGGATTTATACCTAGTTTAGTGAGTTTAGCTATAATTCCAGAATGGGGAATGGTGTCAAAAGTCTTGATGAGGTCAAGATAGGCTGTGTGAACCACCTTACCCTCATCTACGGCTTTGGTGACTGCCTCAAAGAAGTCGATCAGGTTCAGGAGGCATGATCTGCCTTTCACAAACCCGAACTGGGTGGGATCCAGAGTTTGGAGGTTACCAATGTCTTTGTTTATGAGTTCCATGATGATACATTCCATGGCCTTGCAGACCAGGCTCATCAGGCTAATAGGTCAATAGTTCCCGGGATCAGTGATTGCTTCCTCTTTGTGGAGTGGGATAACTGTTGCTGTGCACCATTCAGTGAGCACAAAGCCTGATGCGAGGCTATTATTGAACATGGTGCTTAAGTGGGGAGCCAGTTCATTCTGAAGTTCATGTAAAACGCAGCCTGGAATGTGATACGGTCCCATGGATGCTGTGTTTTTGGCTTTAGAGAGTGCAGCTTTTACCTGCATAGTTGTGATTACAGGGACTCTGCATTCTTCCTGTATAGATATGGGCCCTTTAGGGGGTGGGGGGGAGTAAAGTTAGCACTGAACCTATCTGCCAGGATGCTGGCAATATCAGTTGGTTCTGTAATTTTCGTACCATTGTGCTGTAACTCAGAGCAGATCTGGGTGTTGCCATCGAGATTCTTGACATAGCTATATAATGCTTTGTGGTTGTCCTTAGAATTAGTGGCAATTTTGTTTTCATAGCTAGCTTTGGAGGGTCTTATAAGGGATCTCAGCTTCTTACTGAGGCTGACCAGAAAGCTCCTCCACTCATGGGATTCTACTCTCTTTTGCAACAGTTTCTTCCTTCTGTTGTACAGTTTGTTTATGGCAGGGGGCCACCAGATTGGCTTCCTTTTTTTGGAGGATAGCATCTTGGTTCTGTTTGGGATAGCACGATCCATGCACTCGAGTAAGTGCTTATAGAGTGCATTTGAGTAGGATTCAACAGTCATAACTGTATTGTCCATCTGCATGGGTGTCATGAAGTTCACCACTTCTGTTTTAAGAAGCATGAAGTTGGCTTTGGAGAAATTCTTTACGATGGTTTCCTTAATGGGGGGTGGGGGCGGGATGTGGATATCAAGGGTGATTAGCTTATGGTCGGATCGGACCAACAAGAAGTTGACTTTAGGTGTGGAACACCGGTCACTCATGTTGGTAGTTACTAGGTCTAGGATATTGTTGTCCCTGGTGAGGATATGGATAAGCCAATCCAGGGCATTGGAGTTTATGAATTCCAGAAAGCATTGAGCTAAGGAGTTGGTACACGAGTAGTTTTCCCAGTTAATGGTGGGGTAGTTGAAGTCACCCATTATTAGGGTGTTTGGTTGAACCCTAATATTTTCCAGTAAATCAAGAAAAGAGGAGTGGGATTCCTCGGGCATGGTGGGGGATCTGTATCAAGCTTCAATTTGGATTGTAGTTTATCCCAGAGTTAGTTGCACTTGGATAACCTCGGATGCATTATGCTGAGCAACTAGCCTGGAAGCATGGATATCCTTAATGAATATGGACACACCTCCACCTTTGGTGTTTCGGTCCAGGTTACATGGCCGAAAAGTGTGATATGAGTTATAGCCTGGTAGTGCAAGGGTGCTCTCTGGAGCCTTAAACCAGGTCTCAGTCACTGCACAGATATCAGTGTTCTCCATTTTAAGGAGTGCCTCGAGTGAGTGCATTTTGAGATTTAGACTTCTAGCATTGAGTAGCATTACCCTCAGTTTTTGCTTGCCTGTCCTGCTATGGTGGTGAATTTGTCATTTGAACCTTGCCTAAAAAAGGCAGTAGGAGCCTTAGCCAGTATCCGGAATCCCAGGGGCGACAGGTGCAGGGCATCTGTGGCAATGCATCATGGTCTGTCGACCATGTCATCCCAAGCAGACAGATACTGGACCCCCTTAGAATGACACCAGAAGCTTAGCCATTTGTTAATGCCAATCATTTTGTCCTTGTACTGTGGTATCATTCTGGGCAATGGCAGAATGCTAGTCAGGGCAAGGGTCATACCTGGCTGGGCTACAAGATTAGAGAGCTCTTCCATGTCTCTTTTCATGTAGTCCCGGGAGGTATGTCTCAGGTCATTCACACAAACATGGACAATAACAGAGTCATATTTGTACTTGTTGTGGAGTAACCTGAGTGTGTGGGTTGTGTGGTGGATCCTGGCACCCGACAGGCAGCTGACAGTAACCTTCTCCTTGTTTAGCCTGGTGAGTGGGACATCAGTGTGCCTGACTATAAAGTCACCTATGACTAGTGTGTTTGGTACGTTGTTTTCCTTATTGGCTGTGGTTGAGTGGCACACTGAGTCTGTGGGCTATGTGTAATTTGGGTTGTGTTGGGGATGGAGGTTGCTTGCGTTTCTGCTTTGGAGGTCTCTGTTGCTTAGACAGATTATTATTGAGAGCCTCCGCATATGTTTTTGTGTTACTATGTGTGGATTTTGGTGGTGTAGATTTAGTGAGACTATGTGATGAGTGTGGTGTGGCGTAAATGTCTACCTTCTCCTCATGACAGTCAAGTTCAGTCTTGGTTGGAGAGAGCTTTACCTCCAGTTTGGCTAGATAAGTGCATCTCTCACAGGTTGTAGTGTTGGGTGGTAGGAGGACAGGGTTGTCTGTGTACATGAGGCAATTTCTACATTGTCTCAAGATGCCCAGATTCATCAGATAGACAGGAAAGAACACTGAGAGCTGACCCTTGGACATGCCTGAATAAAAAACTATTTTCCTCTAGATAAGTGAGGAAAGTAAGTACAAGAGCTGTTTTTCTCTAAGCAAGTGAGAAACTTAAGTACAAAAACTGTTTTCTTTTAGGTAATGAGGAAGGTTGAGTGCTATAGTAATTAGTAGCTTATTTAGTGCTTACAAGTTCTGAACACATGCTGAGCACGAATAAGCAAATTTAAGTGCTAAAACTAAGAATTTGTATCTGCACTAGATGAGTTACAGGACAGAAACAAGTGCAAATGCAGGCTTTCAGATCAGAAAGTTGAGGGTGATGGAAGAGATTGCCCAAATGGCCAATAACTACAATTTCTGGGCCAGAACCACTCCTTATGTGGTAGACATGTTACCTAGTGCTTACCACTCCCACTGATAAGCTAGAAGGCTTCCGTCCAACACAGAAAGGCTTGGGGGGCTCAGAAGCTTACATACGGTCCTGGATACAGCAAATCTGTATCTGGAGCAGTAGTTACAGGAAAGGTAGGAAACAGTTTTTTTTTTTTATACAGAAAAGTAGCTAAAACAGTAGTAAAAACAATTCACATGCAGTGCAAGCTAGCACACTTGAGTATGTAGCAATATTAGACCAAACACAGTTTAAAAAATGCAATTAAATTAAAAAGGACTAAAAGCAAGTGCAGAAAGAGTTCATTAGGTAGAATGTGGTAAAGAGATGGGACTGGGGGAGTGTCCCAGATCAAATCTACAGTGGGGCGGGCAACTGCAAAAGCCATCAAACTTATACTGCAAGCCAGAAATAGGGAGGGTGGATGGGACAAAACAGTTTCAACAGAGATCTAAGCAACAATTAACAGTACAAACTCTAAAACCAAAAAAATACTCAGCTATGTAGTATTGTAATTAATTAATTAATTAATTACAATACTACATCAATTAATTAATCAATTAAAACTAATTGTAGAGTTAAAATGGAAAGAACAAGTATATAGAATTGTACCATTATATGCTTATACTATTTGTAAAACAAGGGAAAGCTTATTTCATCATATTTTAGTCTCTGTAGTGATAAACATGAATATTATAATGACAAGAGACTTTAACTCTGATTTAAGAGGAAAACATAAAAAGAAAGGGAATGAGAAGATGTGGTAAGTTAAAACTTTGGGACAAAAATTCATTAATTTACAAAAGGGGTATGTATAGAGCTGAAATACTTTATAGTATCACAAGGTTTAGTTATAGGAGAAGGGTAGGTAGTTGAAACTGGATTTTCTGATAATCTTGCAATATAGCTATAGATAAAAGAAAATAAGAAATATATAAAAATAGGCAAAGGAATAAAAATGATAAATGAGAGTGTGGAATGAAGAAAGAAAGACATTAGTAATACAGTTAAAGAAAGATCATATTACTATGAGATCATCTTATAAAAAATTGTCTAACTGGTGGATGATATTTAAGGAAAATAAAATGTTTTTTACAGTTGCAATATAATGAGAGAAATGTAGGGAAAGAAAAACTTATAAGAACGTATAATGATTCATTGGAAGATTTAAAACACAATGAAATAAAGTACTTTGACAGAAAATTAATTATATGAAAGAAATCAAGAACAACTATAAGAACTGTTATATAAGCAAAGATATTTTTACAATGAAAAAGAGAAGAAGTATTGAAATATGAATAGCACAGTACAATATGTACAAGAAATGATTAAGGAAAAAATACGGTATTGGAAAAGCATGGAAAGTAAAAAAGTTAATAGAAAAAGAGACTAAAGAGTTGGAAAATGATATTTCTTTAAATGACCTAAATAAGTAAAATATTAGGACAAGTAAATATAGATTTAGCTGCAGGCCCAGATGGAATAGGGGATGAAATATATAAAAAATTAAAGGATCGGAAAAAAAATATATATTTTTAAAAATTTTGAATGAATGATTAAATGAAAGTTTTGTGTATAAAAAATTATGTAGTGGAATGCTTAAATTCATATGGAAGAAGGAAGATAGAAGAGAATTAAAAAATGGAGACTAATAGTATTGAATAATAATAACTATAAATTCTTTATAAAATAATACAACAGAGATTTGAAATTAAAATGGATTATTTAAGTCAATTTCAGCCCGTTATCTGTTTAGCCTTTATAACACAAATAAATATTGATGGGGATTGTGTAGACTATTAGCTGTGCATTAGACTGGCTACTAGGAAATGCTCTTAATATAACTAGAGATGCCAGTTGGAAGTGAAAAGAAAATAAGGGTAATGGATTGCTATTTCAGAGAGAATTTGCAAGGCAGGCAAATTACAGTTGGAGCAGATTTAGTAGGGATGGAATGGGTCTAGTAGTGTGCAGCCTTAGTCATCGCTTACAAAATAATTATAAAAGCAATGAATGTTAGATCTACACTTTAGGTTTTAATCATTTCTTTGTATAGATGCTAGTCCTTGCCCGACACAGAGTACATCAGCTCTTGGGGCAGTGATTGTCAAACTGTTTCTATTGGAAGGAGGGTATTTGGGAATATATAGTATTGGGCTGTGAAAAAAACTGGAGAAAAAGGAAAAAAAAATGTTTAGTTTTATATTACAGAGAGGGATGGGAAGCCTGAGAACAAATTAGAGTTTAAGAAAAAATAGATGTAGATAGAAATCAATGCAGACACTAGGCGACAGTCATGTAGCAGCTCACTTATACATTTAGACACTAGATGTTACTGATTGCACATTTTAAGGATTTCTCTTGACCACTAACACTATACAGTGATTACAGCTATTGCTATCTTTAGAGTCAGCTGGCTGTAAAGCCCTTAAATCAGTACAGATTTGGAGACTGCAATTACATTCAGTGGAGTACCCATGAGCTGTGATCTAAACAGAAAGCAACAGTAAATTATAAGCTCTGAAAGCCGGGAGCAGTCATTTAAGCAGGACACACTAGTATATAAAAGCTCTAAAAACTGGGTGCAGTGGTTTCTGCAAAGGTACCAGTCAATAGTAAGCTCTTACAATCAGGAACAAAAATTTAAGTAGACTATAACAGTAAAAACTAAGCTTTAATAGTCAGGTGCACTAGTTTAAACAGTGAAATACACTTCAAAAAGAGATATGCGCATCAGTATTATTTGTGGCCAACATAGAAGGAGAATAGAATAATAGAGATTGTGGATAGAAAATACGGCAACAACTAATATAACATTAGTGATGTAGACATAATTGAACTAATGATTCTTCAATGATAAGTCAGTATAGCAAACATACATATAATACATCAGATATTTACCCACTTTCACTGTGAACACACTACTGAATAGGTGTGAATGCTACTTCTATGATGACTGGTTGGGAATGTTTGAATTCTGGCACCAGTTCAAGGGGTATTTGAAAGTTCTGTTAGGAAAGTTGATTGGTTAGGAGATGTATTATGGGGATTAACATCAGCAAACAGAAATGGGCAGATGGAAAGGAATGAGTTGAAAATAAGATAAAACGGCTTCTAGTGAACCAGGATGTAGAGTAAAGACAGCAAAGAGCAATCATTTTTCTGTGAGAAAAGCAGGTCAGAAAGGATTATTTCAGTCAGTTTCAGCCTGCTATCTGTTTAGCCTTTATAATACAAAGAAATATTGAAGGGGATTGTGTAGACTAGTAGCTGTGGGTTAGACCAGCTACTAGGAAAAGCTCTTAATCTAACTAGAGATGTCGGTTAGAAGTGAAAAGAAAATAAGGGTAATGGATTGTTGGCATCTGTTTTAGGCCTGTGATTCTTTGAGTGAGGTATTTCTGTGGCCTTTCCAGCTGTTGCAGATGTCTTGTGAGGTACATACCAAATGGGGCATTATTCTCTATAATGGGTTTAATGAGGGATGAGTACAGTGGGACAATGACCTCCTTTTTTCTGGATGAAAAGCCCTTAGTAATGAGGTGTGCCACATAGAAGGATTTCCTGATTGTTGTGGCAATGTGGTTATCAAAAGTGAGACCACTGTCCACCTGTGTCCCTAAGACTCTCATCACACTTTCAATGTTTAGCATCCTGCCACCTGTGTGGTAGTTCATGGGTACATGTTTTTTTCCAAAGGAGATAACTATACATTTCTTGGCATTAAGCTTGAGCTCATGGCTCTGGCACCAGGCATCTGTTTCTGTAAGGCCTTTTTGTAGAATATCCACATCATTTGGGGATTCAATAATGGCTCCCAGTTTGCAGTCATCTGCAAACTTTGTTAGCCAGAGTCCTTTAGTGTTGGCCTGTACTTCAGAGAAGTAGATGCCAAACAAGAGTGGTCCCAGGACTGAACCCTGAGGTACTCCACTTGTGACTTGTCTGGAGCTGGATTTGGAGTCGGCTACTTTTACAGTCTGGGTTCTGTCAGTAAGCCAGTTGGCAACCCATCAAGTGACATAGGGATTTATGCCCAGCTTAGTAAGTTTATCTATGATTCAACAGTGGGGGATGGTGTCGAATGCCTTGGCAAGGTCCAGACAGGCCGTGTGGACCACCTTACCCTCGTCCACAGCTCTGGAGACTGATTCGAAGAAGTCAATCAGATTCAGGAGACAAGATCGGCCCTTCACAAACCCAAACTGGGTGGGGTCCAGTGTTTGAAGGTTGCCAATGTCTTTGTTTATAAGTTCCATGATAATGCGTTCTATGCCCTTGCAGATCAGGCTTGTCAGACTGATGGGACGGTAGTTCCTGGGATCCAAGGCGGATCCTCCCTTGTGGAGTGGGATAACTGTAGCTGTGCACCACTCAGTGGGCACAAAGCCTGAGGTGAGGCTATGATTAAACATGACACTTAGGTGAGGTGCCAGTTCACTTTGTAATTCATGTAGTACACAGCCAGGGATGTCATCTGGTCCCATGTATGCTGTATTCTTAGCTTTGCAGAGTGTGGTTTCTACCTGTGTGGTCGTGATTATCGGAATTTGGCAATCTTTTGATACTGAGATGGGCCCTTTAGGGGGTGAGAGGGGGTGAAGTTGGCACTAAATCAATCTGCCAGGATATTGGCAATATCCTTGGGATCAGTATATATAATGCCATTCTGTTGTAGTTCAGAGCAGATATGAGTATTGCCAATTAGATTCTTGACATAACTATAGAATGTCTTGTGGTTTCTTTGGAATCTTTGGCAATTTTATTTTCATAACTAGCTTTTGAGAATTTTATGAGGGATCTCAGCTTCTTACTGAGGCTGGTGAGGGAGTTTTTTGCATCCTGGGATTTTCCTCTTTTCTGCAACAGTTTCTTCCTTCTGTTGTATAGTTTGTTTGTATCAGGGGACCACCAGATTGGCTTTCTTTTTTTTGGAGAAGAGCATCTTGGTTCTATTTGGGATGGCATGATTCATGCACAAGTGGATGTGCTCATACAGTGCCTTAGTGTGGGATTCTGCAGTCGAACTTCCAGATCCCATCTGTGTGGGTGTTGTGAAATTTGTCATTTCTGACTTCAGTAGCATGAAATTGGCTTTGGAGAAGTTTTTTAAGGAGGTTTCCTTATGGGGGGGTGGGGGTGGGATGTGGATGTCAAAGGTGATTTGCATATGGTCAGACCTGACTAATGAGGGGGTGACGACTGGTGTGGAGCATCTATCTCCCATGTTGGTAATGACCAGGTCTAGGATATTGGCTCCCCTGGTGGGACAATGGATTAGTTGATCCAGGGCATTGGAATTTATGAATTCCATGAACCGTTGGGAAAAGGAGTTGGTACCCGAGTAGTTTTCCCAATTAATGGTAGGGTAGTTGAAATCACCCAGTATTAGGGTGTTTGGTTGTATCTTAATACTTTCCAGTATGTTTAGAAAGGTGTAGTGAGAATCTTGGGGCATGGTGGGGGATCTGTAGCAAGCTACAATTTGGATTGCAGTCTTACCTAGTGTTAGTTGCACCTGGAGAATTTCAGATGCATTCTGTTGGGCAACTAGCCTGGAGGTGTGAATATCCTTGGTGAATATGGACACTCCTCCATCTTTAGTGCTTCGGTCTTGGTTTTGTGGCTGAAATGTGTGGTAAGAATTGTAGCCTGGTATTTCAGGGGTTCTCTCTGGAGCCTTGAACCAGGTCTCAGTTACTGCACAGATATTGATGTTCTCCATTTTTAGGAGTGCCTCGAGAGAGTGCATTTTGAGGTTTAGACTTGTAGCATTGAGTAGCATTACCTTCAGATTTTGCATGCTTAGTCATGGCCTACAAGATAATTATAAATGCAATGAATGTTAGTTCTTTATATAAATGTTAGTCCTTGCCCAACGCAGCGCACATCGGCTCTTGGGACCATGATTGCCAAGCTGTTTGTACTGGAAGGAAATTATCTTGGAAAATATAGTTTTGGGCTGTGAAACACTTGCAATATCTGTGAAAGGCATCTTTGGTTCTGGGGCAATTGACAAAACAGCTTTCCTGCAGCACAAAGGGAAGAAAATTGTTTTTTAAAGCTTGTTGGAAATTTCTGCTTCACGTAGATAGCCACCTTTAGGTACGCTGAGTATGCTAGTCAGCACTCAGCTCATTATGCTTTCTGAGCCATTCAATTTGCACTTGCAGTATTTGTGAAAGACATCTTTGATTCTGTAGCAATTGACAAAACAATTTTCTTCATGAATCCAAATTCACGAAGTGCAGATTCCCCATTATCATTCACCTGATCGACGTAGAAAAACGGCTGCTTATTAACTTCTGCATTTCCATGTTGCATTGTTTAGCCCTGAGGTTTAGTATGAAGGTGCTGTGTGAGGTGAAGCCTCTTCCCTCTAATATCAGTTTTCCTTCTTTTATAAGTCCTTAAGTCCTACATGGTATTCAGGATATGCTCTTCCTTATAACCATGAAAAATGTTAGAGATGCCAAGTGTCCTTTGTTGGTTTGTTGCCACACATTTTTAATAACCAGACCCAGTCTTAAACTTCATCCCTAGACAAAGCTGCTTCTCTCATTTCACTAACGCACAGCGGAGAATAACGAAAATTCATATTCTTTTAGGATTCCCCTACTCTCAGACACCCTGTCGATTATTCAGATGACCAAATATGGATGCCAGTCTTAATTACTCTACATATGTAAATATTTGTAAATATGTAAGTATTTTGTAAATAAGAGTTATTTTTGTATATAAATAAAGGAAGCATACTCTTTTTGATAGGTGCCATGGGATCTTTTACATCAACCTGAACTACCACCAACTCATGCAAATAATCCTTTTGGTCACCTTCAGTGATATATGAACTTTTGACATCGATTGGACTTTCTAACTCTGACCAGTGATTAGTGATTGTTAATGACACTTGGGCTGCATCCTCTCAACTATCGACTTTCATCACTGTTTACCTTGACGGCCTTGCTGATTTTCACTTATTGAACTAGACTGGTCACCTCAAATTCTGTTTGGTTTAACTAACTGAAAATATTTTTTTCTCTTTCACAGAGGAGTTATATCAAAATTATGCTCATCCTTAGGTGAACTGCCAACAAACAGCTCATGAGAGCAAACTGAATAATTTTATTTTGCACTTCTTCCTAGCACCAATGGAAGCGTGCTTGACTGATATGGAGTGTCTGCTTTTTAAAAGGGGACTTTCATGAGCAAAGAAAGGCAAAGTGACTTTGTTACATAAAATGTTATACAGATATCTCACTTACTGTTTTTCCTTTACGGATGCCTTGGAATCCCTGAAGAATATTTCATGTCACTGGTGAACCTGTATTAGTTTTACCTGCTTTACTAGTTATGTATCATGTGTAACCTTCATTAGATACATTTCAGTAATCATTTTGTAATTAATATAGCAATATGTGGAGCATTACTGCTATAATTTTACTTAAGTAAATGTTGTTTGGATAGCTGTAGCATACTCTGACTAAAATCACAACAAACCAAAACACTTGCAGAACCAGCAAACAAAACGCTTCTTCAGGTCAGTGAACCAAAAAGACTAAAGACAGGCTCCCATTATGACTTTTCACCTAACAGTAAAATAGTCTAGAAGCACTACAAAGCTGTAGCAATATGCAGTGCTGGTAAATAGCATACTCATTACAGTTATAAAGATCAGGTAGCCCAGTCCTTGATGTTTGTTGTTTTTCATGTCAACACCACAGTTACGAAATCATTGCATTTCTTTTTTAAATTAGGTAAGCTCACTTAACAGAAGTCTCCCTTTTCAGGAGGTGACCTAAGAGCACTATCTGCTTAAGGGACTTGCTCAGAGTCACACAATTTGGAGGTAAAAAAAGACACTCAGACCAAGGAATAAAGAATGAAAATAATATCTTCATAGGTTCATAGGTTCATAGGTTCATACTAGGCTATCTGCTTCTTCATGCTATTAGCTTATAGCCCCATAGTTTATTGACACACACACCCAGTTTTTTTGGCCTATGTGGATTTAGTTTTGCTTTGCTATTGGCTGAGTGACACTGAGGGCAGTGACACTGAGGTAACCCTGGATCTCTCATCCTCATCCATGGATATCAAGCATCTCTTGCCATTCAGGTCTCCTCAGCCACATAAACCGGGATTGGGATTTTTTCCACAGCATAGGGAGTCTTTTGATGTCTACCATCTATCCTTCATGTGTTAACATTCCCGTTTAGGTGTGAGTCTCTTGCTCCTCTCTTTGGTTGCTCTGTTTTTCTAGATTTTTTTCTGTCATGACATATGTTCTTGATGGCCTTGTATGCATGTTATATGTCAGCTACTGAATATAACTTGCATAACTGGTCTGACACTGGGCATTCAGCTTCTTTCAGATTTGAGACATTTTGAGACCCCTTATCTTTTTTTTTTGAGGGCCTCCCTTTGCTGCAAGTGTCGGGTCAGATACATTCAGAATGGGGCATTGTACGCATCATTGGTCTGATGAGTGATGATGATAGATGAGTGATTGGAGATAGATGACTATGACTTCCCTTGTGAATGGATGTGGTTCCTGTGGAAGGATCAATGAAGGTCTTCCTAACTAATTTAGCAATAGTGTCGGATGATTCCCTAAAATAATATTCTTACTTTCAGGGGATTGCCACCTATATGGTAGCTCTATGTGGGTATTTTTTTTTTATTTTTATTTAATGACATTGCATGGCATTTAACATTAGGCTGGCATGGGCTCACCAGTTATCCGTTTCTGTGAGACCCTTCTGAAGAAGGATATCTGTGTTGGATGTGTTTTCAACCACATTTTGCAGTCATTTGTCTGCAAACTTTGTCAGCCATAACCCTCCTGTGTTTGCTTGTACTTCAGAAAAGTAGATGCTAAAACAAGAGGGGCCCAGGACTGAGGCCCTGTGGACACACCTGACTTGAGGCTGGCTGAGTGACATGGCCAGCAACAGCACCTGTGGGTTCTGGGGTTCTGTCACTCAGCCAATTGCCCATAATGTATGTGTATTTATTTAAGTTTATGAGTTTTGATGGTTTTTTCAATGATACCCGAGTGTTGTGTTATCAAGCCAGGTCCAGGTAGGTGTAGTGTGTGGACTGCCTTTCCTTTTCAATGGCCTTGTTGACTGTTTCGAAAAAGGCAAAGGAGACCACACTAGTCTTTAGACTGAAGTCGTCTTCAGGTTTTTTACTGTGTGTGGCTTTTTGAGAAGTTGGCGGGATGAGGTTGTGATCAAGATTCTCACCAGTGAGGGTATATTCCGGGCGTTGGTGTGCCCGCCTTTGATGTTCATGATGATGAGATCCATGTATGTCTTCTCTGGGGATGGGATGGTGACTTGTCCATGGCATTTGGTTTGTTTATCATGGCAGGAACTTTGAAGCTATGAGTGTTTTGGGGCTATAGTGTGTTCCAGTCTATATTA
>NC_056732.1:740969186-740971686 GCF_019279795.1 Protopterus annectens
AGCACATGCAGACATGCCAGTATATGACTGACATAACAGATGTGCCAATACACACAGGAGTTTTATTGCCCCTAGAAAAGGAGGCTAATGCTTATTGCTCTGAGTTGATTCTTGTCAGAAGAGAAAAAGGAGAATGACACCCCAACCCTGCCTGGGAAGGGGTTACTTAGGGTGGTAACTGTGTTCTATTTGAGCATCTGCTGCTATGGTAAGTTAGCTATACAGCCATATTATGTTCTTCATTAGATCAGTGTTGTGGTCGCTGTTACATATGGAATGATTTCAAACCTCAAGAAGAAAAAGTAGCTGGAATAGACTTCCCATACATGTCAACAGAGTACTTCGCTGAGATGAAAAAACACTAATTTGTCCCAGGGGTTCCACCTGTGTCCCTCATTGACAGGGGCAACAGGTGCTGACTGAGGTTTCTTTTTTTAGGATAAACTCTTGGCTAGGCTTGTAAGGGCCCCAGGCCCCAGGGTCATTAGTCTAGTAATTTCCTAGTAATTTCCTGTGATCCTATGATCCTATGAGAAGGACCAGAGTTCAGATTCCATGAAGAGCAGATCTAGTGAAGCCTTTTCTGGAGACAACATCCAGAATAATATTTGGTAAATGAATGAACTGAGAACTATGTAGCTGCTTCGAATATAAATTTAAAGTTCACATCTTTCCAGAAATGTTAGTCCTTACCCAACGCAGCACACATCGGCTCTTGGGACCGTGATTATGGCAACTGCTCTGGTACAGTAAGCTGATACTCTCTGTGACATTTTGGCTATGGTTAGTGTACCAGAACTGAACAGAGGGGAAAAGCTATCTGTGGATTGTTTGTTTAAACTCTCTAAAGCTATCTGTGGATTGTTTGTTTAAACTCTCTAAAGCTATCTGTGGATTGTTTGTTTAAACTCTCTAAAGCTATCTGTGGATTGTTTGTTTAAACTCTCTAAAGCTATCTATGGATTATTTGTTTAGAGACTTTCTGACCCTTCTTCTCATTGCTATAATATAAAACAGTTGATTTAGATTTGTTTACAGTCTTTAGTTTTGTCAAGATAATATCTCAGTTGTCTAAGAACATCCAGGCAATGAAGAATTCTTTCTTTCTTATTTTGCAGATCAGGATAGAAAACAGTGCAGGAGATGGGAGAATATGTGTTGTCTGGGCCATAAAGGCATCAGCAGTAAAATGTTTAAGTTCTATCTGATATTTTGGAGGATGCTGGATATCAGAGGAAAGTGGGAAAAGAATAAACATCCCTGTCCAGGGGAATGAATAGGCATTTGTCTTGCAGGCCTCTTTGCAAGGTATCTTATACCAGAAATGTTTCAGCTGTCTGTTAATACTGGAGGCAAACAATCTGCTTGCAGGCTTCCTCACTTTTGGAAAATGTACATGAAGGACCTCCTGGCATAGAATACAGTTGTGAGAGCCTACCCTGGATATGCTCAAAATGCTGTTACTGTGTTCTCCTCTGAGGGTATATAAGTTGTCTGAGGTATGCTCAGTTGCTATGTCCCAAGCAATCATCACCAGCCTGCAAAGGGGTTATGGTTTTGTTCCTCCCTGTTTGTTTATATGCACATCACAGTGCATAGGAGACCAAAGCTGATTCAGATCTTTCAGGGCATTTATGAAAGCCATCTTTTTTTTTGTGCTTGTGTCTGTGTTTGTGCTTCTCAGATAATCTAGCACTTAAAATTCTTGAGACGGCAACCCATGCAAGGTCTGAGGCATCTTGGACCACTGTATGAGAGGGAATGAAAGGAGAGAAAGTATCCCCAGGGTTATATAGTACTTCTCTGGCCCACAAAATAGGTTCTTTCAAAGTTGACAGCTGGAACTGGAAATGATAGAGGGTAAGAATGTTGAGCCCAAACAGATTTAAGAAACCATCAGATCTTTCTAATGTGAAGTCTGACATGTGGAATCATAAGGTAATGAAATCTAGAAATCTCTGAAATTCTCTTAAAATGGACATTGTTTTTTGGGAAAGAAAGTGAAGAAGGGCTGATTAAATGTTTGTTTAGTTTCAGGAAGAATAGTCATCAGGGAGGTGTCCAACCAGTCTGCAAGTTGGAATAAACTATGACTTTGTTTAGGATCAGGATGAAAACCTGATTGCATAAAAGATTTATAGTAAACTGTGAATGTATTAAGACTGTAAGGACTGGTTAAGGCTGATATCAGGCAATCATTCAAATAAGGATATCTATGCACTCTTTGAAGCCTTCTACAGGCAATCACTGGAGTGAAGCATTTTGAATAGTCTTTTTTAAGTGGTAGACATTCCATAGGCAAAGTAGGGAATTGAAAATGTAGTCCAAACACAAACAATTTAAAAAGTAATATGTGCTTTATGTAAATGAAAGAATATAAGTAAGCATTTTTGGCTAAAATAATCAAAAAAGCTTGAGGGGAAAGAGAAGGGAAAATAGTTTGAATAATCAACATTGGGAACTTTCGATTGAGCAGAAAAGTGAATAGATTTAGAGTAGG
>NC_056732.1:741311686-741369186 GCF_019279795.1 Protopterus annectens
AGTAGAATCAGCAAAATGTAATAAACGCTCTTACATCCACACTAAAAAATGCGTTTTCGTCACTAGGACTTCATCAGACAATCTAATTATCTTTGACACACCTTTAAATACTAAACAATTTAATTAAAATCCATTCCATTGGTCATAGAGCTTATCCTATTCATTCAAACACTCCAATCCATATGTTTAATTCATTAATATTAATGCTTTTCACCAAAAAGTGCTTTGTGCTTGTTATTAAAAGTATAAATTTAAATGTAACTATATATACTTTAAAATGAATTAAAAACTGACATGTAGCAATAAATACAAAATAATTAATATTGATAAATTGATTATTTAAATATAAATATGTATATAAATATATAAATAAATAAAAACACATTTGTAATGTTAAATCCTTAAAAAATGTTGTGGTAAATAGAATCTTATTTTCCATACAATAGTGATGCCATCTGGTGTCCAAATTGCAGAACTACACTATAATTTGTTGGCTCTTATTTTTAGTAGAGGTGAAATAGTTAGGAATTCATTAATCCCTGGACTGGTGTTGGAATTTAGGTTAACCTGCCACCATAACTCCTTACTTTCGAGAATTTCCTCCCAGAGGCCTCCCCTAATGTCCGGTTTAACCTGGTCCAACACAAAAAATTCATATTTAGCTTCTGGGCATGTATTGCTGTGTTTATATAGTGCGTTAGTGTTTTTGGCTTTCGGAATGTCATAATTGTGTTCGTATATTCTGCGTTTCAAACATCTCTCAGTTTTACCCACGTAGAATGACTGACATATCTGACAAATAGCAATGTAAACAACACCTCTACTATCACAATTATAATAAGTCCTACTTTTGATCCTTCTCTTTCTACTTTCTATGTATATTTCTGCCTTATTCATTATGTATGGACACTGTTGGCATCTTCCACATTTGTATGTCCCACACCTCCTAGTATTTCTATCACAAACTATTTCTTTTCTCCTTTCTAAAATTTTACCTATGTTTGGTGGATTTTTGAACACTATCTTTGGTTCCATTCTAGGTATCTCTTCTATGTCTGTTAAGATACTAAACTTATTCCATTCTTTTTTGAAAAAATCCTTTAACTTCATGTTTGAACTGTTGTATTCTAACACTAAACTTCTCCTATAACTATCTTGATCATTTTTCTTCCTATTTGCTTCTGGGGTATATCCCAACCCCAAATTATACTTGTTCCCCTTGCCTAATATGGGTTCGAATCTACCCGACCTTCCTTCCTCTACTTCACTTCTTAGCTTGTTAACAAACTCCTCTGGGTAACCACGTTCTTTGAACATGTTATATAATGTCTTACATTCTTCCTGAAAATCTGAGTCATTTGATGTCATTCGTGAACCCCTTAGAAATTGTCCTTTGACAATGTTCTTCTTGCTGTGTAGGGGGTGGGCACTGTCATAATGTAAAAAGGAGTTCACATAGGTCTCCTTTCTATGTACCTTGCTCTCAAATTTTCCGGCCCTTTTATATATTTCTATATCTAAGTATTTCAGGGACTCAGTACTAATAGTGTATGTGAACTTCAGAAAGTTAGTAGTTTGATGTATTTCATAAATTCTAAAAAACTTGCCTCACTCCCTATCCAAAAGATGACAATATCGTCCAAAAATCTATGGTATAATGTCCATAGTTCCTTAAACTTACAATTGGTGATAAACTGCTCTTCCCATTTGGAAAGTACAATATTGGCATATGTGGGGGCACAAGCGGCCCCCATGGACACACCTGTCTTCTGCTTATAATATTCACAATCGAACATAATGAAATTGTATTTTAAGACAGTGTCCATGAGTATCACACTTGCTATCTTGTCATTGAGACTCAAAAAGTCATCTTCGAACACAGACTCTTCGAATGAATTCATACCCTCAAGGTGCGGTATGCATCCAAACAAATCAATGACGTCTATGGTAATGAACATAATATCATCTCTATACTTGTCCTGTTTTAGTTCCCCCAATAAGTCCCAAGAATCTTTAAGAATTAACTTATTGTTAACCCAGATATGTTTAGTCTTAAAATCTACAAATTTGGCTAGGGGAACTGTTTTGGAGCCCTCAGCCGAAAAAATTGGCCTGAGGGGTGGATTTTCCATATCCTTATGGATTTTCGGTATTCCGAATATAGTAGCTACCTTAGGTTTCTTTACTTCTAAATATTTTAAAGTTTTATCATCTATTATATTCTCTATCAAGAGATCTTGTAAAATGGAATCAATCCTGTGATAGGCAACGTTAATTTAATTTAATGATACTCCTGTGTATTTCGTTTCATCTCTCAAAATAGTGTTCATCTTTCCTTCGTACAAAATTCTGTCCATAATGACTATCCCCCCACCCTTGTCCGGTTTCATGACCCTCAAAGTTGCATTACTACTCAATTCCTTTAAAGTTTCATTCTCGTTTTTACTTAAGTTGTAATGTACCCAGCTTACTTTATGTTTTTTCCTAACTGAATCAATCATAATATTTTCAAAATTCTTTATTTGAGGGAATAATGGGGGATTGTAGATGGACTTCCTCCTCAACATATTGTCACCCCCTCCATCTCTTTTGAAGCCCACCTTAGAAGCCATAATCTCCAAATTAATCTTCCTCATAAATAACTTGACGTCCAAAATTGTACGAGTGAAATCACCTCTACTATTAGGTATATACTTTAATCCTTTGCTGAGTAATGAAAAGTGGTTTGAATTTAATAAAAGAGAACTGAAATTATAAATAGTAAAATTTTGATAGGTGTGTTTGACTTTGTTATTCTCTATAACATCAGGAATGGTGTCAATGACAACAGGGCTGGGGGTATCTAATAATATCTCCCCTGCCCTCTTCCCCCCCCCCCAATTCTGAAAATTTTCTCTGTAATAATTATTGCCTTCCTGCATTGTTCCCCTATTCTGTATGGGGGGGAACTCTGTGTCATAACATGCTGCATTCCATCCATTTTCATCTCTTGACCCCTGTCTATTTTTGTGTTGTGAATTCCTTCTATTATTATTCCTCGTCCCCTTGTGTGTACTATTGTTTGCCTGAAAGTTAGGTTTAGGATAACTTGTGTGGTTTTCATATTCCATAACATCCCTTTTCAGTTTGCCCAACTTACGCTGTATCACTTCCTCACACTTGGTATCTATATCCTTTCTCATAGAAAAGTATCTATCACTTTCCTCTTTGATACCATGAATTAAATCCGTTGTGATACAAGCATCCAAAGTTTCAATTTCATTCCCCAATTCCATTTGTTTGTTATTATTTTCTTCAATAATTAACTTAATAACTTCTAACCCACAGTTATTGAAGACATTAATCAAGCATTCATGAAAATGGGAGTCAATCTGAACATTATTCGGGTATTTAAATACCCTTAAACCTTTAGGGACGATTTCCCTCTTTAAACATTCCTGCAAATAAGCGTTTTCAATACTAAGAGTTCTGTGTTTCATTAACATTTTATCCAATCTAGTAATTTTCATTGCATAAGTCTCCTTATCATCAAAACCAACACTGTTACTGTTATTTACTTTAAATTGAATGTCTCGTTTGAGCCATTCAACTGTTGGTTTCTTTTTAGAAAAGGCTTGCGAACTAACAGTACCTTGCAAACTAACCGACGGGTTTGCATTTCTCTTGGGAATGGCACCCATTTCCTTTCCGTTGATGTTCCTTGCTTCCTCTTCATTCGACATGTCCAGTAAAATCCCAGGGGTGATGTTAGGGTTGAAATTGGTCCCATTATGAAGATCGCCGACTCCAAAGTTGTCGCCAAGTATAAAGAGAAGGATCAAAAGTAGGACTTATTATAATTGTGATAGTAGAGGTGTTGTTTACATTGCTATTTGTCAGATATGTCAGTCGTTCTACGTGGGTAAAACTGAGAGATGTTTGAAACGCAGAATATACGAACACAATTATGACATTCTGAAAGCCAAAAACACTAACGCACTATATAAACACAGCAATACATGCCCAGAAGCTAAATATGAATTTTTTGTGTTGGACCAGGTTAAACCGGACATTAGGGGAGGCCTCTGGGAGGAAATTCTCGAAAGTAAGGAGTTATGGTGGCAGGTTAACCTAGATTCCAACACCAGTCCAGGGATTAATGAATTCCTAACTATTTCACCTCTACTAAAAATAAGAGCCAACAAATTATAGTGTAGTTCTGCAATTTGGACACCAGATGGCATTACTATTGTATGGAAAATAAGATTCTATTTACCACAACATTTTTTAAGGATTTAACATTACAAATATGTTTTTATTTATTTATATATTTATATACATATTTATATTTAAATAATCAATTTATCAATATTAATTATTTTGTATTTATTGCTACATGTCAGTTTTTAATTCATTTTAAAGTATATATAGTTACATTTAAATTTATACTTTTAATAACAAGCACAAAGCACTTTTTGGTGAAAAGCATTAATATTAATGAATTAAACATATGGATTGGAGTGTTTGAATGAATAGGATAAGCTCTATGACCAATGGAATGGATTTTAATTAAATTGTTTAGTATTTAAAGGTGTGTCAAAGATAATTAGATTGTCTGATGAAGTCTTAGTGACGAAAATGCATTTTTTAGTGTGGATGTAAGAGCGTTTATTACATTTTGCTGATTCTACTGTTTCCAGAGTGAAGCAAGTAGCGTGGATTTTATTCATTGTGGAATAAACTTTTTTGGATCACTCAACAGCGTGCCCTGGCACTTTTTATCGGATTCCTCATAAAGGATGTTACAACAAATCCAGTGACATCTGCAACTGTCTCAATATATGACAGCTGTATGTCCACTCTACCCCTGTGTTTGCGCCTCTGTTCCCACCTAGTGATATAGGGACTGATGCTGAGCTTAGTGAGTGGGGAATGTTATCAAAGGCTTTGGTCAGATCAAAGCAGGCTGTATGTGTCAGCTTGCCTTCATCCACAGCTCAGGTGACTGACAGCAAGAGGTTGACCAGGTTGAATGAGCAGGTATGACTTACCCTTCACAAAGGTAAACTGTGTGGGATCCTGAGTCTGCAGATTCCCATATCCCTGTTTATTAGGTGCATGATGATGCAGTCCATAGCTTTGCATAACAGACTTGTCAGACAGTTGAGGCAGTATTTCCCAGGGTCTGTAGTTACACCTTGTTTGTGGACAGAGGTGACTGTAGCAGCGCACAATTCAGTAGGGACAAAGCCTGAGGTGAGGCTGTGCTTGAACAGGGCACACGGGTAAGGTGTCAGGTCACTCTGTAGTGCATGTAGAACATAGCCAGGGATTTTCTCAGGTCCCATAGAAGCTGTATTCTTGGCCTTAGACAGTGGTGTTTTAACCTGTGCTGCAGTAATACTGGGTGCCTGGTGGTGTACTGGTTTTGTGATTGGTCCTTTGGGGGGGGGTGGAGTAATGTTTGCACTCAAGATGCCAGCCAGTATATTGGCATTATTTGTTGGCTCAGTCTGAGAGGTACCATTGTCTAGTAGCTCAGAAAAATTCTTGGTATTGTCATGGAGATTCTTTACGTAACTGCATGAGGCCTTGTGGTTGTCTTTGCTATGTGGTCCAAGTCTGTTCTCACAGCTAACTTTGTAATATTTGATGAGGGATCTCAACTATTCATTGAGGCTGATAAGGGCTTATTCCCTGTCTTAGGACTTCACCTTATTCCATATCGGTTCCCTCCTTCTGTTGTACAGTTTCTTTATGGCAGGGAACCACCAGATCAGCTTCCTTTTTTTGGAGGTGAGGGTCCTGGTTATATTGGGTAAGGCCGTATCCATGTATTTGTGTGCATGTTCATAGTGCATTTTTGTTTGATTCAGCTGTCATGCAACTAGTCTCCATTTGCATGGATGTTGTGAGGTTAGCCACCTCTGATTTTATGAGGCCATAGTTACCTTTAGAAAGGCTTTCATGCTGGTTACCTGTACAGTTGGGGTAGGACAGCTGTGGATTTCCAAAGGTGATGACATTTTTGCTCAGCTATAACAAGTGAGGTGTTGACTGTTGGTGTAGAGCAACAGTCACCCATGTTAGGAAGGACCAGGTCGATGTGAAGGGTATGTGCATTAGTACATGAGTAGCTTTCCCACTTAATGGTGAGGTAGTTGAAGTCAACCAGTATGATAGTGTTAGGTGGGACGCTAATATTCTCCAGGGTGTTTATGGACATGGAGTGTGAGTCTCGGGACATGTCTGGGGACATATAGCAGGCTACAACCTGAACCACTGTCTTACCCAATGTCAGCTATGCCTGCAGGATCTGTAATGCATAATGTTGGTCTACCACACTGGAGGTGTGAGAATCCTTTGTGAATATGAAAATACCACCACCTTTGGAGCTTCAGTCCACGTTCTGCAGCCAAAACTTGGGGAATTTTTTATAGGCTGGTACGCCAAGGGTGCATCCTGCTGCCTTTATCCAGGTCTCTGTTACAGCACAGATTTCATTGTTCCCCATTTTTAGGAATAATTCCAGTGAGCGAGTTTCCAAATTTAGAATTCCAGTGTGCAGCAGCATGACCCCCTGATTGAATGTCTTTGTAGCTGTCATATATTTCTGTATATTTATGTATACACATATATATATATATATATACAACCCAAAATTAGATCCAGCACTATTTAGGAGACATAGGCAGCAAAATGGTATAAGCAGACTTTATTGTGAACACAATCCCCTCCAGACCGGTTTCGCTCAACAGAGCGTCATCAGTGAGTGACATATCGTGAGGTACGTACCTTTTTATAGTACTGAACTGTCCATTTAAAGGGAAAGTTCCCCATTAGGTACGATCACATACATATATAAAATTAATACATTTTACAAGGTTTCCAACCAAAAAAATTTTTTATACCAATGTGCTAAATCACATACATATTATAAATGTGCTTTATAATTGCTATTTACATTCCTAAAATACTATGAAAAACCTTTGTATTACACTCTACCAAGTCTTCCACTGTATACTATCATACTACTACCTAGTTCAACTACATTACCCATCTAAGCTAATATCCTAAAGGTGTATACCTATTATAAAAATACCCGTGCCATACTATAAATTCTAAAGGATGTGTATATATACTTATATACCGACTTAGCCGACCTAAAATGTTCAAGAATCTATGAATCCAATCATAGAACATTACCAATGATCATTTAAGCCCGGTTTAAAAAGGGCTCCTAGATTGATTATCCACCCATGCCTTTTTGTCAATGATTGATGAGCTGTAGATTCATTATTTCCATACATATTAACTTTGTCGATACCCACAAATATGAAATGAGATGCAGGATGGCTTAATGTGTGTTTGTATAAGGCACTGCGTGTGCGTTTACATTTTATATCACTGATGTGCAGTGCTATCCTCTGTTTAAAACTACAGGAGGTCTGCCCAATGTAGAAAGCACCACATTGGCAAACTGCCATATATACTACCCAAGTAGTGGTACATTTAATGTGGTGTCTTATCTCATACACTTTGTTGGTATTTACTGACGTAAAAGAAGAAGTTTTAGATACCATTTTGCAATATTTACAGTTTCCACAAACGTGCTACCTGGCCCTTAATGATCTGAGTTCTTTTTAACAGTTTCCTTTTTAAAGCTAGATAAATATTGTCCAATAGTTTTCCCCCGTCTATATCCAAACTCACTATGCTGTTTAACCACAGTTGAAAAAAATGGATCATTACCAAGTATATGCCAATATTTAGAAATAGTTTCTTTTATTCTAAAAGTATTGCTACCATATGTGGTAATGAACCTAACTCCCTGTGCTTTATCTTCAAGTTTATTTTTATTATACTGTAAAGTCTCAGATCTATTCAATTGCTGACCCTCTATATAAGCTTGTTCTACTATAGGTCTATGGTAGCCCCTGTCAAGAAACCTTTGCTTTAAAACTCCTGCTTGTGTATCAAACTCCTCTTGTGTTGAACATATGCGTCTAACTCGTTGAAATTGGGCTTTTGGTATATTACGGATGACATGGGGAGGATGGCAGCTATTGGCATGTAACACAGAATTTTTTGAAAAAGGCTTTCTATGTAACGTGGTAGTTATTGTGCCGTCTAAAAGTTTAGTGACATGCACTTTCAGGATATTGTTCTCAGGATTTTGGTTTTGGTTGGATTTTTACACCCCGGAGATCACTTCTGTGTCTCTGCTCCACAGTGGCACTGGAAAATAACTTTCGTGGGTGGCATAAGCCAGAACCTTGTCGGCTAGGCTTACATAGCCCCTTGGGGCAATAGCCTAGTACCTACCTATGAATCTATGAACCTATGGTCTTCAGGATTTTGGGCTTTCAGGATTCTGTAATGCTCCCATATATATATATATATATATATATATATATATATACATTATGTATATATATATATATATATATATATATATATATATATATATATATATACATATATATATATATATATATATATAATACATATATATATATATATATATATATATATACACATTATGTATATATGTGTGTATATATATATATATGTATATATATATATATATACATATATATATGTATATATATATATATATATATATGTATATACATACATTTATATATATATGTACATATATACATATATATATATATATATATATATATATATATATATATATATATATATATCCCCGAATGAAAATATCACTGAATCACTAACAGCCAGGCATATTTACGTGAAAGTGCTTTTCACCAAAGAAGCACTTTCATGTAAGTATGCCTGTTGCAGAGGACGTACTATGGTGCGGATAAGGAAAAATTCCATTTTCACCACTGTAGTGCGATCTCAGAGTGAGATTATTAAAGTAAGAGGGTGTGGGGGGCACAGACCCCCACTAGGGGGGTGCAGGAGAGCTTGCCCCCCTGCAAAAATGTTAATTTAATGTTTTTTTTTGTTTAACACACTTTAGTGAAAGCACTTTTTCATTGAAAGCACTTTCGCTAAAATTTGTTCGGTGATAGTGGATTCGGACTGTTGAACTTTCGTTCAACAGTCCTAGATCCATACATATATATATATATATATATATATTTATATATATATATATATATATATATATATATATATATATATATATACACATACACATATAAATATATATATATATATATAAATAAATATACAGATATATAAATCTATATATAAATATATATGTTTATATGTACATGTATACATATATCTATGTGTGTGTGTGTGTGTGTGTGTGTGTGTGTGTGTGTGTGTGTGTGTGTGTGGTTATGTATATATATATATATATATATATATATATATATATATATATATATATATATATATATATATATATATGTGTGTACATACACATATATCCATATCCTTATGTGTAAACATGAGTGTTGTATATACCTTCCCAGATGTACCCTACCATATTTATCTGATATGTGTATATTTATATATAACAACATACTGATTCAACACTATTTGCACTTACAAGTACTAAACTATTTTAGAAGTCAAAGCAGTTGTTTACTACTATTCAGTATGTGTGCTGACAGATATATTTGAAAAAACAACAGACATTTGCACAGCTCTGATAGCTTAGTGGTTAACTGCTGTGACTATCGTGTACAGGGTCCTGGGTTCAAAACCTGTAAGGTCTGTTTATTTTGTTGAGAGACAGAACAAGGACTGTGGGATACAGAGTGGTTAAGGCAGTTTTGAGCAGCTTTAAGCGTGTTTGCACAGGTTTGCGTGATGGTACGCGGTGCTAAAGTACAGTTACACGAAAAGCCACATACACCATGTAGGCTTTGCTTACAAGTGCGCAAATGTGCTTAGCAGTTACATTTAAGCAATGATTACAGCTGCTAAGTATAGCTTAGCCTTGGTAACCAGTGATCACATTCCAGACTGATAAAATAACAGGGTAATGATATCTTTAATAAGTGTATTTAATTCCATGTATATAACATGCATCTATGTGCTGTCATTTCAGTAGCAAGAGGTGTGAGTGTACTTTATGGGACACCTGAGTATATATTACTAGTACAACAATCTTTTGTCTTTCTATGTGTTTTATACATGGGTAGTATCTCAGGTTATATGCAGTCACACTTGCATGTATTGTATCATTATGTTACTACTGTTAATACTGCTTTCCCCAGTAAGAGTAGATTGCAGATTGTAATACTGGAACCATACAACCCTGCATGCAAAGCTGGACTCTGAATACTGACTATCGTGTTCTTGGTGTGTGAGCTGTGTGTTATTAAATATTTGCTACTGGATATTGATCTGATATTGATATGCTCTAGAGAGAAGAGGAATGAAGGTCAGCAGGACTAAGACAGAATATATGTGTGTGAATGAGAGGGAGGATAGAAGAATGGTGAGGATGCAAGGAGTAGAGGTGGCGAAGGTGGATGAGTTTAAATACTTGGGGTCAATAGTTCAGAGTAACGGTGTGTGTGGAAGAGAGGTGAAGAAAAGAGTACAGGCAGGATGGAGTGGGTGGAGAAGAGTGTCAGGAGTGATTTGTGACATACGAGTACCTGTATGAGTGAAACGGAAGGTCTACAAGAGGGTAGTGAGACCAGCTATGCTATATGGGTTGGAGACAGTGGCACTGACAAAAAGGCAGGGGTTTGAGCTGGATGTGGCAGAGTTAAAGATGTTAAGATTTGCACTGGGTGTGAAGAGGGTGGACAGGATTAGGAATAAGTATGTTAGAGGGTCAGCCCAGGTTGGTAGGTTTGGAGAGAAAGCCAGAGAGGCAAGATTACATTGGTTTGAACATGTGCTGAGGAGGGATGCTGAGTATATTGGGAAAAAGATGCTAAGGATGAAGCTACCAGGTAACAGGAAAAGAGGAAGGCCTAAGATAAGGTTTATGGATGTGGTGAGAGAGGACATGCAGGTGGTTGGTGTGACAGAGCAAGATGCAGAGGACAGGAAGATATGGAAATAGGTGATCTGCTGTGGCGACCCCTAATGGGAACAGCCAAAAGAAGATGATGATGATGATGATGTGGATATTAAGTGTAGACTACTATGTGTATAGTACATGTCATTGAGGGCTGCTGTCATGTAGTAATGGCATACCTATCAGTGTCAGACATCTGCCTGTCAAAACATTCATCCTAATGCATAACCTGTTGGCTAGCTGATTTCTGTCTGTCCTCTGTGCAGATGTGCAGATGTCAGGTACCCATCTTGGCTGCTTCCAGGCAATCTATGCTTGACTGACACTGACATGTCTGCCCAGCTGTGTTATGAAAGCCGCAGCTAGGAAACCCCATCCTGTATGCACCACATGCCATGGATACCTCAACTAGACCACCACAGTCAACAGAACGTGTTTGTGTACAGGTCTCCAACCCAGACACTGGCCATGTTATGTAATATATGTTGCATACATGTCAGTTGGAGCACCTCACTCTGCAAGAGAAAACCAGATGATCGGATGTTGCATTTAACTTTCACCCTGTGGATCACTCAAGTGGCATCATTTGATAGATGGTCTGCTGACTAATGTCAGGTGGCATGATACCACTGTACCCACATCCCCTACTCTTCTCATCTTTCCATGGAGATTATCTTGGTACACCTGCACCTATGGACCTCAGTACTATCAAATATTTCAGTGTGCATTACTGCGAATAACAGTGTCTGTGTGTTTGTAAACTTGTAGTTGATAATACCCTGATGGCCTTCTCACTCACTACAGCCCCCTATTGCCATAGTTAGAAATGGCTGCTGCTGTAATGGGCATTAAATATACCTTGTTACACACTTCACCCTATGGCTACCTGGAGCTTGCTGTATCAGCATAACACTACAAATGGGTAGATAGGCAAGGGTTACCCTCTGAGTCCTGGCAAGTCTCTGTATGAGTGCAAATGTGTATATTTGCAGGATACAGCATTCTGAGGCTACATTCTCCAATTACAATACACCATGTCATACATTATAAGAGATAGTGATATTGCTGACATTAGGAGAGCCGTGACAAACCCTCACCCTACTATCCATGTGGCATGTGCAATAAATGCATATCCCTGTAGTAGCACTGATTAGATAGACAAGGGGTTGTATTGCAGTCCTGATCAATGTTTGACTGTGGGTATGTCATAGCATTATCATGGGTTTCAGTGAGCAAAATATCCAATGTGGGGTGTGGGTGCTGGGTATGCTGTCTTTACACCATGGTACCCCCAGTACATGTCCCATGATCCACTGTATGAGGACCACTGTCACCATCAACCATACAGGTAACTGATTACACTATCCACCCCAATGATGCATGTAATGTGTGCAAATTATCTGTAACAGAAAGGACACACTAACAAGGTAGTTATCACTGATAAACCAGGTATCTCCGATGTGTCTATTACTGTTATATGTTTGTTAAGGTGTATATGACAGTATGTTATACTATGTATTGTTCATTAACACCTAGTACATCCCCCATTACTATACTGTGCAGGGCCTGGTGATGTTCTTCACTTAACAAAAGAAACTCGGGACACACCTCATCCTAAAAGTTGTATGGTGTGTGCAATTAAGGTCAAACACAATAATAGCAATAAGTACCTAGGTAGGGGGTTTACTATCAGTTTTGCCAAGTAAGTGTGCATGTATGTGAAGGGATCTACTTCAGTTTGCAGAAAAAATATGTCCCAGGAGATCATCTTTCTGAGAACTGACTGGCAAATGCTAACATTTCAAAGGAATAATCTTGTGGAAATTCATTCCATCACAACTAGTAGTAAATGTGTAAATGTCCTCTTCCCCACTGTACAGCCATACAGCGATACTGGAGTTGGTATATATAGTTGGGTGTGGATGCTGTGGGAACAGCCACCCTCATTGGGGTTATTGTTGTGTGTATCCCCCTGCTTAGTCTGCTGTAATACTGTACAGTTTATTTTAACAGGTTAAGTAGTTGTCAATCACACTATGAGTGACTCTACACCACTCTGCACCCTCCAAAGTGGAGTACTGTGCCACCCACACCAGCACACCTATGTTTACCAACTCCAGGATTGCACTACATTGGGGAAGAAGACATATATCCTGCCAGTACCATCATCGATGACATTAAACTGGCAGACTGATTATTTACTGATGTGATGTTTTGCCTATTTTGTCTTGGTGGAATTACACAGGCTAAAATTAGTTCACTGCAAAATTAAGTACATCCGTGTGTACAGTATTCTTTGTGTATTGCATCAACACCAAAGCCTCTGTGTGTGTGTGTTATTCACAAACATTTGGCGTGTGCCATCCAGTACATTTACCATTGTCCACTGTAGAAGGGCTGCTGACATCAGCCACCATGCACTCACCTGTATACATCCCTCAGACTTATCAGCCATGTGGCACATGCAGTAACTGTTATACAGACCTGTTACTTGTATTCAGCTGTACCCAGGATATGACACAGTCAGTGTGTCACCACAGTGCTATACCCCTCGTAGGAAGCAACAGCAGACCAACATCCTGCTGACACATACATACCTACAACACAAACTGAATACATTATGGAGACCACAATCAGTCAGTGTTAATAACAGCTATAATGCATCATGGCTGGACAGCTACACATCCTGACATGTAAGCATTAAACTTTCCAGCTGAAAACATGTTACACAGCATTACATTGCTAAACCTTAGTACATTCATCCTATGCATCAGAACCATATTAGCATGCCCCTGCATTGATGGTGTGGAAGACAGTGATGTGGCACAGGTACTATCTTATGCACAGAGTGTGTTGTGAGTTTGCCAGAGACCTAGGCTGAGCTATTTGGTTGACATCATGTGTGTGTGTTAGGGGGTTTCATTATCAATTGGGCTGTGCAGATGTGGTGTATGTAGGTATGGAGGTGCCCTAGCTGTGTTGGTGATGTGTGCGTGTATGTATACACACAGTTCTGCCATGTGGCTGCCCTATACAGGGGTTTGTTGGACAGCTGCAGTCCATACATGGCAGGTTGTGCAGTTCACCGTATATGGCCATGGACATAAAATCTGTGCCTGCCAAGGGGTTCCACAGGCACTACCAGGTACAAGCCCAGATATGGTACTCTCCCCTGATGATGACAAATGTACGCTGGATTTGGGCCCCTGTTGGGACCGGCCAGGGCCATATGTACATCGCCTGCTGTGTTGTGGTGTGGAAAGCACCCCCCTGTAGTGCTGCTGCTGGTACTGCCACTACGGGAGCGGTTGTGACTTGTTGCACATCCACATAGACTTCCACCTGCTGGTGTTGCTGATCTACATCCACGTGTTTGTTGCCCTACTCCCACCATATGCTCTAACACAGACATTGTACATTGGAGGATTCCCACCATCTCACCCAACCGTCTCTCCAGGACATCTGCAAAATAATGGTGGGCACCTGCAAGATCACGGATGTTGCCAAGTACAGCAGAATGAGTATCCTTCTGGAGCCTCAGACTGTTATAATGTTCCATATGTGCCTGTGCCTCCATGTTGGCCCAAAACATGCATCTGGTGACAACTGCTGTGGCACTTCTGCCAGGGGCATGATGGCCAGCAGCCCTCCTACAAGCACCATTGTATATCTGTGTGGTATCTTGCCAGTCATCTGGCTATGGCTGGTGTGTACAGATGCACTTGCCATAGTCACCATACTGTCCTGTCCCATGCCACCACCCACCAACTGTCTCTCATTTACGGCCACTGGTGATGGGGTATGTATAGGCATTGTGACTGTGTGCAAGGATGGAGTGGATAAAAGTGGGATGTCAACCAATGGCACCGCTTCAGCCCCTAATAACCCTGCCTGTGCCTCACCATACCTATCATCATTGTCAGTGTCTGTATGGACACTACCATCGGTTTGCCTGCAGGAGGGACCCTGACCCACCTCACTACCTGTGAGGGAAAAACAAAAAACATAATTTAAGACATGTACATCATTGCTTACCTCTACACACACACGCACACACACACACACACACACACACACACACACACACACACACACACACACACACACACACACACACACACACACACACACACACACACACACACACACACACACACACACACACACACACACACACACACACACACACACACACACACACACACACACACACTTACAAGTGACGTGGCACAAAGATATTACACAGACCTCTCATTACCCAACAGTCAACATGCATGACATATGACACTCAACAGCATGCACTGAAGCTATACTCAATCCTTGTTACCAACATTATACATCTCTGTGATGCATGCGTTGTGTTAGTAGGTAATGCCCCTTCCCCTGGAGCACACTACACCCATGTACACAGTATTGATGTGCACCTTTTCAGTACCCTGGCATGAATTGTGCACCATACTTCACGAGTGTACACACCATTGTTGAATGTGTATATGTGTGGCAGTTATGTTCACTCTGTTGCTCATAGCCCCTATGTGTTTGTCTGACACATCCCTGGGATGATATGAGGACAGATGTCAATAGTGAATGCCTGACCTCTGATCTGCAAATCTTATCATCAGCAGTGCATATATGAGGAATAAAATCCAATTACACTGACATCCTTCAAATCTTACTGTGGCTATGAGGAGTTTACACACCCTTATTGACATGCCAGCCTCTTCCATAATATACAATGGGGCCACAATACTGCATATGTTAACATTACACACACCTGATATGTGACATATGACTTGTGAAATCAAATGCAGTATCAAACAAATGTGTTAGTTGTGCAGATGCTGATTGAGATGCATACAATATGTGGGTTGCATAAGTTTACACACCCTTAACATGATGGTTTGTTGCAGCACCTGTTAAATGAACTACAGCAGTCACTATTCCTGGAAGGGGTATACTAGCTTGGCCCATATTCACTTGCCATTATTTGGTCACTCCACCCTACAAATGTCCACCATCTCTGCTGGATTGCAAGGTCAGCTCATGTGCACAGCCCTTGGAGGTCACACAGTGCCTTCACTATTGTTGTTGAGTCAGGGTTATGTCTGGCACAATTCATGACCTTGACTGTGTTCAGATACAGCTATTCTTAGTGAGCTTTGGATGTATGCTTCAGTTCACTGTTATGTTTCATGATGACTCCCCTCCCCATCCTCAGCCTTATTGCAGATGTTTGACAACTATGGGCCACACACGAGTGTCATTTTGCAGTGTTCCAAATTCAAAACACCATGTATACCGGCCTAGTTCCTGCTAATGAATAGCAAACCTAAAGGTGTACGCTGGCACCAGCAAGGTACAGATGGGGATGTTGGGTCTGAGGTGGAGTGAGGTGTTGCTTGTGTGCCACATGCATCTTTATTAATACTGTCTGTAGGTTTCAGCCTTGGTCTCGTTACACTATTACACATTGCAATGCATGCCTTTGGGAGATTTGATGTTATGCATATGCGACCTGTAGGGAGCCCTTTATGATGTTTCCTGTGGAGCAACTCTTCCATCTGATTACCCTAAACCATAGGCCACACTTATGCAGAGTCAAGGTGATTGTCAACACAGGTACTGCACAGGCAGTACTTGCTAGACATTCCTGCAAGCCCCTCAGTGTTGCTGCATGTTGCTGGACAGCCTCTGTGACCAGTTTGTAACATGTGTTGTCATCTGTCTTGAATGGGCATCTGTTTATTTTCTACATTAATGTTGTCCCATACTTCATAGTCACATACATGACTGTCTGCACTGTTTGCCATGGTATATGCAATGGTGAGGTAAGGCTACATCTCCCTCTCCTGAGTTCTACCATTTGGATATGGGATCCATTCCATGGTTTATAAGATGTGTGCAAGCCATGGCTGCCTCTGTTGCAGGTGAGTGAGCAAATGTCATGGACATACTTTTTGGACAGCAAACCATTACTTGGTGTGACATTGAGGCCCTGTACTTGATTGAGGGTGCATACACAAGAAGAGTGAATGCTGTCAGTACCTCAAAAGCTGCTTCCACAATATATTTGGAGTGTGTGGACACACATGCTTCCAGTGTTTGTTAAGGTATGGGATTCCCCATATTTGTTGTCCTAACATAGGATTCCATATTACCCATTGATTGCTCATGTTAGCATCACATTACAGGTTGTAAAAGGTGTGGAATGTGGTATTGTGATATGCGCTTGTATAGATCTGTAATAGTTGCCATTGTAATAGTGGTGTATACACTGTTGTATCCACTGTATAAGGGTAACGTTTCAGACATGTCACTACTGTTGGCCATTTGTCCCACCATTATGTTTATCTCTGTCCACACATCTTGCACTGACAGGTTGTTAGTTATACTGCAGGACTCTGACATACCCTTCAGATATGCCACCATGGTGATCACTGTGATGCAGTGCAGTTAAAAGCAACAATAAGTGAACATGTACAGCATGCATTATGGGTAGGTGTGTTAAATGTGTGCATGGCAAATACCATGGCTATAACATAGCTGGTGTATTGGCAAACCTGATCAAAACAACTCCATACTCACCAGCTATAGGCTGCTGCCCCAGTTGTATACCAGAGGGACCTACATAGTTGTGTGAGAGATGTAATGTCAGTAGCCACACCTGTGGCATTGGTACAAGGTCGAAGCAGCATATCAGTACATCAACAGTACAAACCCACAATACTAGAGACTATGTACATCTGTTCATTACTACACTACAGCAACAGACTATGTTATCTGACATATGCATGAAGATACTTTACAGATGAAAATGGATAAGCAACAGTGGTCTACTAATGTGCCCTGGGGCCTTACCTGCACGATAATCGTCGATTGTGTGGGTAGCACCCACCTCCACAATGCTATCATCAGGTTTCTGGCTTGGTTGGTGGGCGGTTGCCCCAAGGTTGGTGAGGAACTCCTCAGCATGTGTCAGTAGGGGCAGGATGGCATGACCCCCCCCCCCACCTGTGGCAAGCTGGTCCCTCCTAACTGCAGCAGCATGCTGACAGGCATGGCAGATGAGATCAGTGCTGCAACAATGCCGCACCTGCTCATAAGTGCAGTTATGCAGGCAGACATCATTTACCATGTGGTCAAGCTCATTCCACAGAGCAGTCCTCTCCTGCAGATCTTGGGCTGTACATCCAAAGAGGGTTCTGTGGTGTTGCACAAAGATGTTTATTATTATATCATTCTTCTGGGGAGTATAAACAGGGAGACGGTCCCAGGACATGGTACCAGGAAGACATAAACAGGGAAAAAAGGTCTGAGGGCCTCATACAGCAAGGATATAACCATATCTGCAACAACAATCTGGGTAAGTATACACAAAACCTACTTTTGGAACATATATCCTATTGTGCAACAAATATTGAAATATGCTTCTATTCATGTTCCATGTTGAAACACTATCATTGGTGGCCTGTTGCTATCAATGTAAACTGCATGCCATTGTAATGGCCACTGTGGTTACATATATGCATGTGTTCTGTTTGCTATGCAACTGTTCTAAATCTGGTGTTTTGAGTTAATGGGAATATCTATGCATGCTGTTATAACTAATCCTAGATTGTACAAAACGATAAACAAGAAAGTACACCACAGGGTAAAAGCTTCATCTCAAAAAAGTATAGCACACCATAATCCACAGCAAAGAATAGCAAAGAAGCAACCAGGCAGTTCCTTGTTCTCCTTATTCATATATTTATTAAAGCAATGTCAGACTAGGTAAGCGCTTTCGCTAATGAGCTTCTTCAGACCATCTAAGAGACATCAAAAAGCCTCTACATTTATACAAAATTCATTGTCCAATCTCAGCTAACCTTAATTAATCAGAACATTTTAAAGCATCATTTTAAAAGCGCTCTAAAAATACACACTTTAAAAACATAAAATCAATTAAAATTAATTGTAATTACAACTAAAAGTGAGGTCATAAAAATCTGTACATGTATGTATATATTCTATTTCTGTACTCCCCGTTTTTTGAGTAGAGGTTTGATGAAAGCCCTCTCATTCAATTCTTTGCCTCTATCAGCTCTGAGGGTAATAATCCAATTTGTCTCCCTATATTCTGTGCGATTTCTAATATCATCTTCCCTTATATGTGGTGTTATAACCTCCAAAACTCTAAAATTAAACCTATGTGTTTTCCCTGCCTGTATAATATGTTTCAAAAGTGCATTCTGATCTGCCTTTATTCTAACATTATTCATCTGTTCTCTTATTCTGTCTCTAAAAAGCACTGTTAGTCTTGCCCACATAAAATGAGTGAAAATATTTACATTCCGCAAGGTAGATGACATTTGGTGTCATACAGGTGGCTGAGACATGAAACACAAATTCTCTATTAAGATCTGGATGAAAAAATATTTTGGAGGTATTAATGAACGAACAAAAGTTACATCTGCCACAAGGTTGCATTGAACACCATTCACTTTGAACGTCATTAACTCTCCTATCATAACAAAGGAGTCTTTTCAAGTTCTTCCTTTTTTTATATAGGAACCTAGGTCTCTCGCCCACTAGATCACTGATTTCTGTATCAACCATCAGTATGGACCAGTTCTTACTAAAAATCTCAACCAAATCCTTATCACTGGCAAAAAAGAGGGGTACTTTCAAATGGCTATTAATGTAACCTTGTTCTGTCGATCTTATAACATTTGTATGAGGTCCAAAATAGGGCAAAGCTATGCTCTCCCTTAAAACATGGATGTCTGACAAATTCTGCTGTATTTCTTTCTGAAGGTATTCTCTGCTCTTGAGCCTGGATTCCAGACTGTCCATCTCATTCTGAAACCCTTCATACATAGGGTTCAACCTGGACGCCTTCATGCCTTGGCCTTTTATCAAATTTTTGAAAATATGACAGGGTGCATGCTTGATCTAATCAATAGGGAGTTCCTGTAACATGATTTCCAAAAGACACCGGTGTTAATAAGACCATTCTCCAATTTCTCTATATAGAGATCTAGATATTCTATACGGTAATGTGACCACGTCATGGTGAATTTCAGGCACGCTGTCAATTCATTCATTATGTAATGGAACTCCAATAACTGATCATAACTCCCTTTCCATAACAAGAACAAATCATCAACAAAACATCAGTAAAAAATAACATGTTGCTTATACGCCTCTTTCTGAAATAGCATGATGTTCTCCCAGTGTGCCAAAAACATGTTGGCGTAGATATTGGCACACAAAGTGTCCATAGCCATGCCATCATTCTGAATATACATCTTATCATTGAAGGTAAACATGTTATTCTCAAGGATCACCTCTAAAAAGTGACATATAAGATCTGTCTGTACTGGTCCATAGTCACTATTCACAGTAAGATATTCATATAAGTACTGCACACCCAGATCATTGGGGATGATGGCAAAAAGTGACTGTACATCAAATGTAACAAAAATCACCTCATCTAAGTTATGAATTTGTGTAGTGCACTCGTAAAGATCTATAAGAAATTGTTTTGAATCTCTGAGAACTATTTTATTCTGGCTTACAACAGGTGGTAAGTGCTTTTTTACATAAACTGACAGGGGTTCTGTCACCCAACCTCCACCTGCCACTATGGGTCTCATTGGTGGGTTCAGGGCTTGTTTGTGGACTTTTGGTAAACCTTGTATCAAAGGTATCAGGACATTAACCACCCTTAGATACTTATAAGTATCCTCTGTAATCAGCCCTCCATTAAAAATATATAACAGCATTCCAGAAACAGATTCCATAACTCTATGGACTTCCGTGACGGTAATCACCCTGTAATACTTTTCTTCATTCAACATCTCTCGCATTGACTGAATATAATGAGTGCTATCCATAACTACAATAAAGCCTCCTTTATCTGCTGGTCTTATAGAAATCAACTCATTGCCCTGTAACGTTTTTAAGGCAATTCTCTCTCTATAGTTCAAGTTGTTCCTGCCATATCTACTCCTGTTTTTATTCTTATTGACATAGAACCTAAAGATTTCATCTTCCGTTAACTTCATATAGGCATCAATTAAAGGGTGATTAACTGGAACGTATGTACTCAGTTTCCTAAAGGGAGGAAGCTGCCCATCACTTTCCCCAAACTGCAGTCGTAACATGACATCCCTACAAAAGACTTTTAAGTCTAAGATGGTGTCTGATAACCTACTCTCACATGAGGGAATAATATTCAACCCTCTATTCAAAACTTTGCTTTCTTCTAATAACTCATATGAGGAAATGTTCCAGATCAATGACTCCCTACATTCCCCATATTTTCTTGATAGTTTGATTTGGATTTATTTCCCCTGAAAATTTGAACTTCTGGCGCCCTCGACTCATTGATCTCGTTCTCCTGCTTCCTCTGCCTGGCCTGACTGGCAGGGGAAAAGGAAGATGTCCTAACATACTATTATTCTGTAATGAGGCATTAAGAGGGCTTCCATCTTCTCGACTATTCACCTTATTGACCTTGGCTCTAACAACCCTCTCCTGTTTTGTGGTGTTATTTACAACTTTATTAACAACAATATTGGGATAAAATTGCTATTACATTTCTGTTGCACTTCTAAATTTTCATTAAAACATTCCCCTTCAACATCACCAGCTGATAATGATACCACACTATCTGCAGAAGGTAATGCACCAACATCTTTCAATCTATTGTTATTCACATTTTGTAAATCAACGGTTATAACATCAGTAACATCATTAACATTCATTCTATGATCAGTTACATTTTGTGAGTCAACAGAATTAACTTCAGAACTATTGTTGCCCCTTACATTCATTCTATTGGGTTGTTCAACGTGATATCCATTCATAGACCACATAAAAACATGACCTAGTTTAAAGTCATTTATGTCCCTTGATATCTTTATTCTCTTTTGCTGTGTGAGCTTTCTCTCAAAAACTGTCACACCATCCAATAAACCCTCAAAGAGAGGGTTTAGTCTTCATAGAATATTTATTAACAACATATTCTTGTTTTACTCTGACGGCTTCTTTCAATCTGTTCTCTTCAGGTCTAAAAAAGTCTATCAATAAATTCATATACTTCGCGTTTACCTCTAAGTTGAGTTGCTCCCAGCATGCAAGCAACTATGGGTACAGCGCTCCTTGTGTGGGCATATTAAAAACACGTAGCCCATGCAGAAAATTTTCTTTTCCAGGCATAGTTCAAATTGATACCGCTGCGCCTGTACCCACATCAATTTCAAGAAATCATTCTCCAACTCCTCCGTACATTGCTGCAGCTGCTCAATCTCTTCCGATGCACATTCAGTCTTGTCATCAGAGGAACTGACCTCATATTGTAATAGGAAGTTCCTGTCTTTCATAAGGTACTGAGAAAACCTTTATCTCAAACTGGTACTAACCCCTTCTTGTCCATCGGGTTTGTAGTCCAATTCAACCACAGTATTCTGTAGTTCTGCCATGTTCCCATGGAGTACAGAGCAGAATATGTATAAAACAATAAACCAGAAAGTACACCACAGGATATAAGCTTCGTCGCAAAAACGTATAGCACACAATAATCCACAGCAAAGAATAGCAACGAAGCAACCAGGCAGTTCCTTGTTCTCCTTATTCATAAATTTATTAAAGCAATGTGAGACTAGGTAAGCATTCGCTAATGAGCTTCTTCAGACCATCTAACAAACATCAAAAGGCCTCTACATTTATACAAAATTCATTGTCCAATTACAGCTAACCCTAATTAATTAATCAAAAATTTTTAAAGCATCATTTTAAAAGCACTCTAAAAATACACACTTTAAAAACATAACATCAATTAAAATTAATTGGAATTACAACTAAAAGTGAGGTCATAAAAATCTATACATGTATGTATATATTCTATTTCTATACTCTCCGTTTTTTGAGTAGAGGTTTGATGGAAGCCCTCTCATTCAATCCTTTGCCTCTATCAGCTCTTAGGGTAATAATCCAATTTGTCTCCCTATATTCTGTGTGATTTCTAATATCACCTTCCCTTATATGTAGTGTTGTAACCTCCAAAGTTCTAAAATTAAACCTATGTGTTTCTCCTGCCTGTATAATATGTTTCAAAAGTGTATTATTTTCTGCCTTTATTCTAACATTATACATATGTTCTCTTATTCTGTCTCTAAAAACCCTATTAGTCTTACCCACATAAAATGAGTGGCAAGATTCACGTTCCGCAAGGTAGATGACATTTGGTGTCATACAGACTCCTTTGTTATGATAGGAGAGTTAATGACATTCAAAGTGAATGGTGTTCAATGCATCCTTGTGGCAGATGTAACTTTTGTTCATTCATTAATACCTCCAAAATATTTTTTCATCCAGATCTTAACAGAGAATTTGTGTTTCATGTCTCAGCCACCTGTATGACACCATTTATTGACAGACTTTTTTAGACCTGAAGAGAACAGATTGAGAGAAGCCGTGAGAGTAAAACAAGAATATGTTGTTAGTAAATATTCTATGAAGACTGTAAACCCTCTATTTCAGAGTTTATTGGATGGTGTGGCAGTTTTTGAGAGAAAGCTCATGCAGCAAAAGAGAATAAAGATATCAAGGGACATAAATGACTTTGAACTTGGTCACGTTTTTATGTGGTCTAGGAATGGACATCACGTTGAACAACCCAATAGAATGAATTTAAGGGGCAACAATAGTTCTGACATTAATTCTGTTGACTCACAAAATGTAACTGATCATAGAATGATTGTTAATGATGTTATTGATGTTATAACCGTTGATTTACAAAATGTGAATAACAATAGATTGAAAGATGTTGGTGCATTACCTTCTGCTGATAGTGTGCTATCATTATCAGCTGGTGATGTTGAAGGGGAATGTTTTAATGAAAATTTAGAAGTGCAACAGAAATGTAATAGCAATTTATATCCAAATATTGTTGGTAATAAAGTTGTAAAACTTTCCACAATACAGGAGAGGGTTGTTAGAGCCAAGGTCAATAAGGTGAATGGCAGTGAAGATGGAAGCCCTCTTATTGCCTCATTACAGAATAATAGTATGTTAGGACATCTTCCTTTTCCCCTGTTGATCAGGCCAGACAGAGGAGGTAGGAGAACAAGAACAATAAGTCGAGGGTGCCAGAAGTGCAAATTTTCAGGGGAAATAAATCCAAATCAAACTATCAAGAAAATGTTGGGGAATGTAGGGAGTCATTGATCTGGAACATTTCCTCATATGAGTTATCATTAGAAGAAAGCAAAGTTTTGAATAGAGGGTTGAATTTTATTCCCTCATGTGAGAGTAGGTTATCAGACACCATCTTAGACTTGAAAGTTTTTTGTAGAACTGTCATGTTATGACTGCAGTTTGAGGAAAGTGATGGACAGCTTCCTTCCTTTAGGAAACTGGGTACATATGTTCCAGTTAATCATCCTTTAAATGATGCCTATATGAAGTTAATGGAAGATGAGATCTTCAGGTTCTATCACAGTAAGAATAAAAACAGGAATAGATATGGCAGGACCAACTTGAACTATAGAGAGAGAATTGCCTTAAAAAAAATTACAGGACAATGAGTTGATATCTGTAAGACCAACAGATAAAGGAAGCCTTATTGTAGATATGGATAGCACTCATTATATTCAGTTAATGCAAGAGATGTTGAATGAAGAAAAGTATTACAAGGAGATTACCGTCACGGAAGTCCATAGAGTTATGGAATCTGTTTCTGGAATGCAGTTAGATATTTTGAAGGGAGTGCTGATTACAGAGGATACTTATAAGTATCTAAGGGTGGTTAATCCCCTGATACCTTTGAGACAAAGTTTAGCGAAAGTCCACAAACAAGCCCTGAACCCACCAATGAGATCCCTAGTTGCAGATGAAGGTTGGGTGACAGAACCCCTGTCAGTTTATGTAGAAAACCACTTACAACCTGTAATAAGCCAGAATAAAATAGTTCTCAGAGATTTGAAACAATTTCTTATAGATCTTTACGAGTGCACTACACAAATTCTTAACTTAGATGAGGTGATTTTTGTTACATTTGATGTACAGTCACTTTTTACCATCATCCCCAATGATCTGGGTGTGCAGTACATGCATGAATATCTTACTGCGAATAGTGACTACGGACCTGTACAGACAGATCTTATATGTCACTTTTTAGAGGTGATCCTTGAGAATAACGTATTTACCTTGAATGATAAGATGTATATTCAGAATGATGGCATGGCTATGGGCACTTTGTATGCCAATAGCTATGCCAACATGCTTTTGGCACACTGGGAGAACATTGTGCTGTTTCAGAAAGAGGCGTATAAGCAACATGTTATTTTTTACCGACGTTTTGTCGACAATTTGTTCTTGTTATGGAAAGGGAGTTATGTTCAGTTATTGGAATTCCATTACATGATGAATGAATTGACAGCGTGCCAGAAATTCACCATGGTGTGGCCACATTACCGTATAGAATATCTAGATATCTATATAGAGAAATTGGAGAATGGCCTTATTTACACTGGTGTCTTTCAGAAATTATGTTACAGGAACTGCCCGGTGATTAGATCAAGCATGCACCCTGGTCATATTTTCAAATATTTGATAAAAGGCCAAGGCATGAGTGCATCCAGGTTGAACCCTATGTAGGAATGGTTTCAGAATGAGATGGACAGTCTGGAATCCAGGCTCAAGGGCAGAGGATACCATCAGAAAGAAATACAGCAGAGTTTGTTAGACATCAGTGTTTTAAGGGAGAGCATAGCTTTGCCCTATTTTTGATCTCATACAAATGTTATAAGATCGACAGAACAAGGTTACATTAATAGCCATCTGAAAGTACCCCTATTTTATACCAGTGATAATAAGGATTTGGTTGAGATTTTTAGTAAGAACTGGTCCATACTGATGGTTGATACAGAAATCAGTGAGCTAGTGGGTAAGAGTCCTAGGTTCCTATATAAAAATAAGAAGAACTTGAAAAGACTCCTTTGTTATGATAGGAGAGTTAATGACGTTCAATGTGAAGGGTGTTCAATGCAACCTTGTGGCAGATGTAACTTTTGTTCGTTCATTAATACCTCCAAAATATTTTTTCACCCAGATCTTAATAGAGAATTTGCGTTTCATGTCTCAGCCACCTGTATGACACTAAATGTCATCTACCTTGCAGAATGCGAATCTTGCCACTCATTTTATGTGGGCAAGATTAATAGGGTTTTTAGAGACAGAATAAGAGAACATATGTATAATGTTAGAATAAAGGCAGATCATAATGCACTTTCAAAACATATTATACAGGCAGGAGAAACACATAGGTTTAATTTTAGAGTTTTGGAGGTTATAACACCACATATAAGGGAAGGTGATATTAGAAATCACACAGAATATAGGGAGACAAATTGGATTATTATTCTCAGAGCTGATAGAGGCAAAAGATTGAATGAGAGGGCTTCCATCAAACCTCTACTCAAAAAACGGAGAGTACAGAATTAGCATTTATACATACATGTATAGATTTTTATGCCCTCACTTTTAGTTGTAATTCCAATTAATTTTAATTGATTTTATGTATTTAAAGTGTGTATTTTTGAGCACTTTTAAAATGATTATAATCCAAGCTGGCAAGAATGGAGTGTGGCAGGAAAAACCAAAAATATTCCGATTATCAATAAAAATACTCTTTATTCAGAATGGTCCAGATAGATAAGCGCTTTCACTAAAAAGCATCATCAGATCAGTTTTAAGATCTGATGATGCTTTTTAGCGAAAGCGCTTATCTGTCTGGACTGTTGTGAGTAAAGAGTATTTTTATTGATAATCGGAATATTTTTGGTTTTTCTTGCCACACTCCATTCTTGCCAACTTGGATTATATTTATTTTGAATTTTCGGAGTGGAGTGTTTATCAGTCTTGACGGTTAACTTATCTATTTTCACCACTTTTAAAATGATGCTTTAAAATTTTCTGATTAATTAATTAGGGTTAGCTCTGATTGGACAATGCATTTTGTATAAGTGTAGAGGCTTTTTGATGTTTGTTAGATCGTCTGAAGAAGCTCATTAGCAAAAGCGCTTACTTAGTCTGATATTGCTTTAATAAATTTTTGAATAAAAAGAACAAGGAACTGCCTGGTTGCTTCGTTGCTATTCTTTGCTGTGGATTATTGTGTAATCCTAGATTGCGTTCACTATTACTAATCCACATATGTTCTAAAACTGCAACACAATAGCATGTTTGGGAAGGCTTTTCCCAACAGAACCACCTCTCCCACATCATCTGGCCATGGCACCAGGCCACAGCATGTCTGGGACCCACCCTGGAACCTCCTCATCCACTGGTCCTGCAATATCTTCAGGTGGAACCACCTCAGGTGATGGTGTTTGTCCCCCGCTCTGGGAGTGGGCACAGACAGGATCCTGTCACCCGAAGTCAGGTCCAGGGTCTGGTGGACAGGGAGCTCTGCAGAGAATTGGGGGATCTGCTACACCAGCTTGAGGCCCTCATGGCACAATTAGATCATCAGCCTGCCCCTCTTACTCAGCCCCCAGCACAGTCACCTTCAGGGCTGTGAAGGTACAGTGGTGACGGCCCATGAGTGGGGACCTTAGTCCCACTGTTTCCATTTGGAGGCTCATGGGTTTCAAATTTCCAAACACCCCTCCCCATCCAAGGTGTTTACCACCCCACATGTGTCATATACTGCCCCTGTATGCTGACTTGTCTGTCTTCCAACCCAACCTACCTCCCCAAATATATATACTATCCTTCCCCAAATTCCATTCTCATCTTAACAATAAAAGGGCAATCTGTTCCCAAAAGGAATTTCACACCATACATAACTGTCCATTTCACACCCACTTACAACTGCTTACAGCTGCCTTAATCACTCTATATCCAACAGCCCTTGTTCTGGCTAGCAAATAAATTATCAGCCCTTGCAAGTGTCTAACCCAGGACCCTGCACACCATATCCACAGCAATTTACCACTTCTCCATCTGAGATGCAGACATGTGTGATGTTTTCTCAAAAATATCATGCAGCACAGTCATTCGACGGTATATATATATATATAGGGATCTACTTTGATCCAGCAAATTTACGTTTCACGAAAGTGCATTTTTTTGAAAATACACTTTCATTTAAAAAAAAAAACTAAAACCTAAACCAAAAAACACACTAAACACAACTATGCAGTGGGACAAGTAGCCCTGCACCCCCCCACATCCCCCTACTTTAATATTCTCACTCCAAGATTGCACTACAGTGGAGAAAAGGGAATATTCCCTTATACCCACTGTACCACAATCTCAGCAATAGTTTGTTTAGTTGTACATCAACACTAAACATTGATGTACAACTAAAGTAACATGCAAACTGCTTGTTTTTATTTCATTTCTGTTTTTCTTTAATTCTGTTCTTACACGAAAGTGCATTTTAGAAAAAAATGCACTTTCGCATAAGTCAGTTCACGAATTTATGTTTCGATGAAACGTAAATTCGCTGGATCAAATGGGATCCATATGTAGACATACATGTATATATATATATATATATATATATATATATATATATATATATATATAAGGATCTAGGACTTTTGATTGAAAGATCAAAAGACTGAATCCATTAATACTGAACACACTTTAACAAAAGCGCTTTCATCAAAAAAGAGCTTTCTTAAAGTATGTTAAAAAAAATAAAACACAAAGTCTATTTGAATGCGGGGGCAAGCCCCCCTGCACCCTCTAATGTGGGGGCTGCACCCCCTACTTTAATATTCTCACTCTGAGGTCACACTACAGTGGGGAAAAGGGAATTTTCCCTCACCATACTGTAGTACGACCGGAGCAGCAAGCATACTTACGCGAAAGTGCTGCTTCAGTGAACAGCACTTTTGCGCAAGTATGCTCACCGATTTGGGATTCCGTGAAATATGGAGTGCATTCAGACATCAGATCCACACTCTGAGCCTCCTTCCTCCACAGCTGCACTGTTCTGCCTTGCTATGAAACAGAGTCTTACATGTGGACACAGCCTATCATTAGGGGGGATATATAGGGACAGATTGTAGATATGCTTATTACAATCCTATGACGTTTGTGCATGATACATTTCACATTACCATGACTGTTCTGAAGGTGGTGGGGTCTGAAACTCATGTGTCTATCATGACTTCATTACTTCCACCTTCAGCTATTTGCCAGACTAATATATATATGTTTGGAGGAACAGAACAAACACTATGATGGCTTAAAGCTTGACATTCTGTGCAGAAATGCACAGTTGACAGGTATGGCCAACTGACCTCAGGGCCAAAAGCTATGTCCATAGCAGCTGTTCAGCAGGACATTATTACAGCAAGTCTTGATGACACATATAAATCTTTCAGCATCATCTATCCCATTGTTATAGACCAAGTATTGCATTCAGTTACATGCTGCCTTGTTTCACATACCTGTTTTATTATTGCGTTCTCTTCTGTGTACCACTTGGATGTCTTCCTTGTTTGTTTTTATGGTATTTAGTATTCTCTCTCTCTCTCTCTTCTGTGTACCACTTGGATGTCTTCCTTGTTTGTTTGTTTTTTTTTTTTTTGCAGTATTTTTGCTTTTTAGTATTTAATATTTTCTCTCTCTCTCTGTCTCTCTCTCTCTCCACTACAGGGATCGAGCTGGTTTGAATAAGTTGCAGCATGGCTTTTGTAGGTGATGCTCATGATCAGGTGATAGACTCTGCACCAATTGGTGTTCCCCACTTGCTAATTGCATGCAGCCAGCTGTGTAGTACTTCCAATAGCCAATGTCATAGCAACCCACTACTATAAATAACTACATCATGTGGGCTTTGTCCCTTTACCTTTCTTGTATGGGAGACATCCTTCCTGTGTGTGGGCAGCAGTGTTACAGACAGCAGGTAGCAATACCTCTTACAACAGGACTTGTGGACACAGGCCAACTACATGTTTGTATAAGGTTCCAGACCTATTGCTGTTATATGCATTGATTACTGCTAGTTTTACAGGGTTTGTGTTTACATGCTAGTTTTGCATGGAATGCAGTCTGTATGCATAGCTCTCAACTGTGGGCCTATCCACATGATGGCCAGAAGATTGGCTGTTATGTTTTATCTATTCACCACACAGGTCTTGTCTCTGACATGTCAGTGCCATTAACTCCATTGATTGCTATCAATAAATGGCAACATCCATTTGTGTTTCTGACTTCATATTCCCGAGGAAGGGTATGTTGCAACCAATACTGTAATACCAGCAACTTTCACAGTGTATAACAGCTATATTTCAAATATGGCCCTGTGTTTCAGCCTCTATCCTCCACCTATATACCAACCTTTGTCGAGATGTCATGCAGTAAGAAGTTGTTCATTAATGGTGCATCATTATTTAGTGCTGGCATTCCTGCTATCATTCCAGTGACATTGTGGACTCCCACACAAATTGTGGGGTAGGGTCCATATATATGAGGACTACAGCTGGACAAAATGTGCGTGACCTTGTAGAGTCAGAGGTCACTGTATGGAGAACACTATTATATGCCCTTGTAAGACATTTTATGGGGGAGGGGTATTAAATGTTTTTAACCTAGGCTGTTACAACATGTGAGGGATATCAGTAGTAAGAAACATTAAGGTATATGGCTGTTCATTTTCATACATTTCACCATGGGAACAGTGGTGGGCTAGAGCTTACTGTCTTACACACAGTTCTGTTTGTCAGTGTGATAGTGATGTTTTAAGTTAAGCATTGTTATGCAACAGATACATTTACATTGTGACAACTAATACTTTCCTCCTAGAGGATGAGTACAGAATGTAATTGGAGGCTGCAGAACTACATCTGTAATTAAGTGTTGATTGATTCTTATCTTCAAGGCAAGTGTGTTTTTAACTGTTGTACTACTTGAAGGCTTTAGCCTAGAAAGCAAAGTATGTTATGTTTTGCGGATTACTGTATCATATATTTTGTTTGTGTGTTGCATTAATCAGTTATTATGTATTTCAAACACCTAACTGCTATAAGAAATGGCATAAACAACTGAAATACTACACACATAAACATTTCTATGTATACAAACTTGTGTGTGGTGTTATGTCCTTTGCATTGTGTGTGGGTATATGTTTCATGTAATAATTCTCATTTGTAGGAAAGAATCAAACACTAGCCATTTGAAAAGGTGGCAACTGTAGGAATAATGGCTGTTTGATATGCTGTGCACCCTCTATATATACTCTTTTCATACATATCTATAAGTAGTTATATATGTATATGTACATATATATATATATATATATATATATATATATATACATATATATATATATATATATATATATATGTGTGTGTGTGTGTGTGTGTGTGTATGTGTGTGTGCATGTGTGTGTGTATATGTATCATTGGAATGTTTACTGCTTCCACATTGTACATTCCCTATGGTAGACTGACTTTTCTGCATGATATGTTAGAGAAATCATCCTGACACCGTATGGCTAAGATGGCTAACTGTTAACTTGTTGTGGCTATGTTGTGCAGGATCCTGTGCTCAAGACTTGCAAGTGCTGGTTATTGTGTTGCAAGGCAGATCATTTCAGCTGTGGAGGAAGGGATAATGGCAATAATTACAAGAGTTCCCTACATAGGGCCCCTTCACCCCCATTAGCAGTGCTTTTGGTCAGATGTTTTGCAGTGGGGGGAGAGAGAGATGTCAATTAACAACTTATATATCCTTGTAGTACTCACAACTTTAATGATCATTGCTCTAATCATTAAGGTACAGGTATTATTACAATACCCTATGGCCTTGGTTTGGGCAGTGGTATGTTTGTACACAGTGTATACTTCAACTGTCTTATAGCTAAATTCTGCATCTCCTACCTGGTAGACCTGTGGAGGGAATGTTTGTTAACACTACCTGACTGTTTCTAAACATATTCCCAGATTCAAAGTTAATATTATGCACATACCTCTCAATCTCTTAATGCACACACTCTGTACAAAGCTTGACAACATGGGGGTACAAATAGGGACATGTTTTGAATATTGCTGTCATAAACTTGGAGAGTTTTGCTAGAATGACATGATTTGTTTTCATATACATTTTCTGAAGGTTTTCTGGTCTGAAAATCAAATTTATGTAATTATTTCATGACTACAATTCTAAGATCATCCCACTGATTTGCCAGGGGGACAGAGAAACAGGCAGAAAATATGATCCAATTATCTGGACATTCTGAAAAATCTGTACAGTTGAGAGGTATGATTATGCATACAGCTTACTACCACTCCCAGGATTCGAACCATGGCTGTGTCTGCTAAAAATGCAACAATTTAAGTCACAGCAGAGTGTGCTATTTGGATATCACTGTTTATTTTTTCTGTGTTTTCTGTTTAAGTCTCTTTTGGTTGTACAATCTGACCTTGTAATTACAACAGTCTTATACAGACCTTCCTACGCATATTTTTATGTAGCACAGTGTGAGAAACAGTGGTTGACACAACAGTACTATTCTGATATCAGATGTTACTGAATGCTACATGTCAGGCCATACTATACCAGAGTAAACACTGCCAGTCCAGGATTTAAATCTTTATTGGTAGGCACTGTTTTCTTATCTAACAGACCTGTAGAGGGAATGTTTGTTAACACTACCTGACTGTTTCTACACATATTCCCAGATTCCAGTTAATATTATGCACATATCTCTCATAGGTTCATAGGTTCATAGGTTGATTCTAGGCTATTGGCTCTAGGGCCTATACAAGCCTAGCCATAACAATTCCCTGGCTATTTCTTCCCACAGTATTTACTTCCCTGGACCCCTGTCTAACAGGGCAACTGACATGATCCCTGGGGTGAATTTCCTTTCTCCCATCCAATCATCAAGGTTCCTCTTGAAGGGGGCCAAAGAGGCGCTCTGCTTGACATGTATGGACAGTCTATTCCAGAGTCTGAGGAGTTTCTGGGTCAGAAACCTATCCCTCCAACACGTTTTGTTCATTGTGATGACAAGGTTTAGATCCCTGGAGCATGTGTCTCTGAGGGATTGGGATTTCTTTAAGTGTAGCATGTCCAACAGCTCTGGGTTTGACATGGCCTTGTATGTTAAGTAGAAATCACCTCTGAGTTGACAATATGCGACAGTGTATAGGTGGAGTTTTTTTAGATGGTCAGCATAGGGCATCTGCTTTAGGCCTGTAATTCTTTTAGTGTGGTATTTCTGCGGCCTTTCCAGTTGTTGCAGATGTCTTGAGAGGTACATACCAAATGGTGCATTGTATTCTATAATGGGTCTAATGAGGGATGAGTACAGTGGGACAATGACCTCCTTTCTTTTGGATGAAAAGCCCTTAGTGATGTGGTGTGCCACATAGAAGGATTTCCTGACTGTTGTGGCAATGTGGTTATCAAAGGTGAGATCACTGTCCACCTGTGTCCCTAAGTCTCTTTTCACACTTTTGGTGTTTAGTGTACTGCCACCTATGTGGTAATTCATGGGTACATGTTTTTTTCCCAAAGGGGATAACTATACATTTCTTGACATTGAGCTTGAGCCTATGGCTCTGGCACCAAACATCTGTTTCTGTAAGGCCCTTTTGTAGAATATCCACATCATTCAGGGATTCAATAATGGCTCCCAGTTTGCAGTCATCTGCAAACTTTGTTAGCCAGAGTCCCTTAGTGTTGGCCTGTACTTCAGAGAAGCAGATACCAAACAAGAGCGGTGCCAGGACTGAATCCTGAGGTACTTCACTTCTCACTTGACTGGAGCTGGATTTGGAGTCGGCTATTTTTACAGTCTGGGTTCTGTCAGTAAGCCAGTTGGTAAACCCATTGAGTGATGTAGGGATTAATGCCCAGCTTAGTATGTTTATATATGATGCCAGAGTGGGGATGGTGTTGAAGGCCTTGGCGAGGTCCAGATAGGCTGTGTGGACCACCTTACCCTTGTCCATAGTTCTGGAGAAGTCAATCAGGTTCAGGAGACAAGATTGGCCCTTCACAAACCCAAACTGCATGAAGTCCAGTGTTTGAAGGTTGCCATTGTCTTTGTTTATAAGTTCCATGATAATACATTCCATGGCCTTGCAGATCAGGCTCGTCAGACTGATGGAGTGGTAGTTCCCGGGATCCAGGGTGGATCCCCCCTTGTAGAGTGGAAAAACTGTTGCTGTACACCACTCAGTGGGCATGAAGCCTGAGATGAGGCTATGATTAAACATGACACTTAGGTGAGGTGCCATTTCATTTTGTAGTTCATGTAGTACACAGCCTGGGATGTCATCTGGTTGCATGAATGCTGTATTCTTAGCTTTAGAGAGTGCATTTTTTACCTGTGTGGCCGTTATTACCAGAATTTGGCAATCTTTCAGTATTGAGATGGGTCCTTTAGCAGGTGAGAGGGGGGAGAAGTTTGCACTGAATCAATCTGCCAGGATATTGGCAATATCCTTGGGATCAGTATATTTAATGTCATTCTGTTGTAGCTCAGAGCAGATCTGAGCATTGCCATTTAGATTCTTGACATAGCTATAGAATGCCTTGTGGTTGTCTTTGGAATCTTTGGCAATTTTATTTTTGTAACTAGCTTTGGAGGATTTTATGAGGGATCTCAGCTTCTTACTGAGGCTGTTAAGGGAGTTTTTTTGCATCCTGGGATTTTCCTCTTTTCTACAACAGTTGCTTCCTTTTGTTGTAAAGTTTGTTTATGGCAAGGGATCACAAGATTGGCTTCCTTTTTTGGAGGAGTGCGTTTTGGTTCTATTGGGGATGGCACAATTCATGCATGAGTGGATGTGCTCGTACAGTGCCTTAGTGTAGGATTCAGCAGTCATACTTTCAGTTCCGGTCTGCATGGGTGTCATGAAGTTTGTCACTTCTGACTTGAGTAGCACGAAGTTGGCTTTGGAGAAGTTTTTTTATGGAGGTTTCCTTACTGGGGGGTGGGGGTGGGATTTGGATGTCAAGGGTGATTAGCTTATGGTCAAACCTGAATAACGAAGGGGTGAGCATCAATTTTCCATGTTGGTAATGACCAGGTCTAAGATATTGGAGCCCTGGTGAGACTAAGGATTAGTTGATCCAGGGCATTGGAATTTATGAATTCCAAGAACTGTTGGGCAAAGGTGTTGGTACACAAGTAGTTTTCCCAGTTAATGCCAGGGTAGTTGAAATCACCCAGTATTAGGTTGCATCTTAATATTTTCCAGTATGTTTAGAAAGGTGTAGTGAGAATCTTGGGGCATGGTGGGGGATCTGTAGCAAGCTACGATTTGGATTGCAGTCTTACCTAGTGTTAGTTGCACCTGGAGAATTTCAGACACATTGTGTTGGGCAACTAGCCTGCTGTTGTGAATATCCTTGGTGAATATGGACACTCCTCCACATTTAGTGTTTCAGTTCTGATTTGGTAGCCAAAAAGTGTGGTAATGCACACACTCTGGACAAAGCTTGAAAACACGGGGGTACAAATAGGGGCATGTTTTGAATGTTGCTGTCATAAACTTGGAGAGTTGCTAGAGAGACAGGATTTGTTTTAATATACATTTTCTGAAGGTTTTGAGGTCTGAAAATCAAATGTATGTCATTATTTTGTGACTGCAATTCTGTGATCATCCCACTAATTTGCCAGGGGGACAAAGGAACAGGCAGAAAATATGGGCCAGTTATCTGCACATTCTGAAAAATCTGTACATTTGAATGGTATGATTATGCATACAGCTTACTATCACTCACAGGATTCGAACCATGGCTGTGTCTGCTAAAAATACAACAATTTAAGTTGCAGCAGAGTGTGCTACTTGGATATTACTGTCTTTCGCTTTAGTGTTTTCTGTCTAAGTCTCGCTTGGTTGTACAATCTGATCTTGTACTTACAACAGTCTTACACAGACATTCTTAGGCATTTTTTTATGTAGCACAGTGTGGGTAACAGTGGTTAACACAACATTACTATTCAGAGAATGCAACAATAAATGCCATACAATACCAGAGTAAACACGACCAGTCCAGGATTTAGAGCTTTATTGCAAGGCAGTTACAGTTTTATTTAAATATGACCTATATGGGACTATTACTTTCATATCGTCTGGTTTATTCAGTACAACCCATACAACAGTTTTTATACTGCCAGGTGACTTTCTACTAATTTATATTTATTTGGTATGACTACTACAAGCAGGATTTGCTTTAAGTTGGCATAGTGGTGCCGGACCTGCTCACCAGTCGGAGGGATACCAGAGGCACTTGTGAGATCACGGGCGAGATGGTCCCAGGCTTCCAGTTTATTTTGGGAGCCTTGTTACTGGCCCTGCAGCAGTCTCTCATCATGGTTTTGTACCAGGAGTCCTACAATGACCTTGGACTCTTGTATGCTCTAGCACTGTGCACGGAAGTGCATGGCCTCACTGACTCCTGCCATACTGCCTACAGTAGGAAGCTGCAACCAGTTATGAGCTCTATTCCCACTTGTGGGGGTTTAAATGTGGCTTATTTTTCCATCCTTTGCTGTGAATGGATGGTTTTAAATATGCTGAGCTAAGCTAAGCTATGGGCAAACCTGCTTAGCTAAGGTTGGCAGTGCTTAAAAGGATAGGTTCAGCACTGCTTATAGATGGGCAATTCCAGTTAGCTGGGCTGGTCATTGCTTAGCAGTCATATTTGCACAATGCTTACACCTAGTAAGCAGAGCTGTGCAATGCTTAGCATTGCTTATTTTTCATTGTATAGACTATCTGCTGTATGGCATTGATTCATCATTCATTACATATTATAAATTTGTTTACTGTCCCTGACATCCCCCAATGTACTTTCATTATATTTATTCATGTGTGACTATACTGTATGGGGCACTTGTGTTTATATGGGGATTTCACAACTTTATTAAACTGACACCTCACATCTGAACCTAATGCAGTACTCTGGTTAACAAATATATGTTATTTAGCAGCTAATAATAAAAATAAATGTTTATGTACTACTTTCACATGTAAAATGCAAATCAGTTACAGTGGAGATCAAAACAGGAATGGCTGTTTAAAAAGCGTACGCTCTAAATACTACACTATTGCAATACTGCTTATGCTGGGTGTCTGTTGCTATTTAACTTCTTGTGCTGTTTAAGCTGGACTAAGCATACATAAGCAATGGGCACACCCACATAGCTACACTTAAACTTTATTGCATTTATAAAAAAAAAAGTTTTGCTGTGTTATTTTATCTATACCCTTCAGAATATCCCTGCAAATGCTGAACCTGTTATTTTATCAACTTTCTGCTTTCAATCCTCAGCTATTTGCCAGAAAGGTACAGATTTTAGGAGGAACACACCAAAAATATGAGGCAAAAATTTGGACATTCTGCAAAAATCTGTACAGTTCTGAGGTATGCTTGGTAGGGATGATTGTCCCTTATGCCTTTGACCACATATTTGTTATCCTGATGGGTTGGGGGGTGTTACAAGCATTCTCACTTGTTTTTAATTGCCGAAAGACAATTCTGAAGTGGAGAGGGCATGTGTATTGTGAGAGCTCTGTTCTCAGACACACCCCCTGCACTCGTACACGGAACCATGTCCATTTTAGAGCATGGCAGTGCACCTTCATAAATATGCTTGGCGCACTGCTGTGCTAAACAGGACCGGCCCCTGCCATGCAGGAATAACTTATTCCTGCACGGCTGCTTGCTGAATCTCAGGGTTTGTCTCACTATCCATTTATTCTTTTCTTATCATTCGGCATTTTGCAAGTTTTGCATTGCTTTAGGTACATTTTTCTACTACGTCTTAGCAACAAAACTGATCCATCTTTCGCATTTTATAATTTTAGATTAACCACCCATTTTTTTTTTGCTAAATTGTGTCTGCAAATTATTTATATTATAAAAAAATCAAGTTTACTCTTGTCATATGTTTAGGGAAACCATTGCTAACAAATTACAATATAATTTGACTTAGCAGTGTTAGCTCACACAAATTTAACTTTCCTTAAAATAAAATCTATAAAACACTTCCATTTAAACAGCAAAATTTGTCAGAGATCAAACATCTACTCGGGCCAACAACTTACATTTCAATGAGTTTTACCAGAAAAAAAGCTCTGTAAAATCTCTTTCTGGAATAGCAAATATATTTAATAAAGCTGCTGCTCATAAAGGTTAAGATTTAAATAGTCTTAACTAGAGATTTCAAAAAAAACATCCTCTTTATAAATGTGTTCACACAAACATGACTTCTTTAAAATAAAATGTATAAAACACTTCCAGTTAAGCAACAAATGTTGTGGGCGATCAGATAGCTACTCAGCCTACCAGGTTACTCCAATAATGACTGCTGCTACAGGAAAAAAACGTGTGTAATAGTTCTTTCTCTTGTAGCAGGTAGATTTAATAAAGCTTCGTCTTGAAAAGAGTGACATTTAAAAAGCTCTAGCTGGAGTATTTACAAAGTCTGCTTACACAAATTAAATTTAATCTGCTCCCAAACTCTTGTCTAAGTCCGCTTACTCAAATTTAACTTACATTTAACTTACAGTACCATATCCACTCTTTCAGCACTTGTCGTTCATTGCATTAATTGAGTATTTCTTTGTTGAATATCTGCACTTTTTTCTGTTTTTACATTCTTTAGTTAGACGCCTTGGTTCCACTTTAGTGAGAGTAGAGGGGACCAGAGTCATTTTCTGGCCATGGATTGTGTAAAGAAGGGGATTTATTTTTTTATTGGCCACATGGCCTTATTTGTGTTTTTTTTTTTTTTTTTTGAATCTCCTCCACTGCTATTTAAGCATTGCAATTGCAGAATATCTTGCATTATGATTCCCTCTTATAATTTGTGAAGACTTTGATCTCTCACAGTGTAAGATTCCCTTAAAATACTCTTACTGTCTAGACAGATTTTTTAACTACTACAGCATCTAGTTTGCACATAGCTGAGTGTTGTTCATCAAGTTCCTTGTCTCATTGACCTATTCAATATTTAGATTTCTCTCACTAGACGCTAGTACATCAGTACTCATAGATATGCACCCCTCGACTCTCATTCTGGCCAATCTGGTTGTAATGGATATTCTGAGGTATTGTAGCAATTGCCTAATGTACACTGACAACCCACTTTTTCTTAATAAAACAGATAAAGTGTATGCAAGAGGTGTAAATACACTTTAACACTAGAAGCAAAACTCTCTCTTACAACCAAAACTAATCCTGTAGAGGCTGTCAGTGAAGTTTTCACCACACCTACTGCACAGGGTAAAGACCCTATACATAAAACTAGTTATGCTGAGGCACTTACAGGTAACCTTTCTAAAACACTAAGACATCCTGCACAGTACAATCAAAAAAGGGGCCTCAGCAATCACATAAACACTCAGTTAAAACATGATTTACAGCTATACATAGTAACAGTATATCAAATGCCTCTAGTGTTAAGCCCTTAAGGCAAACCAGTGCACAGCCAAATTTCCTGCTCATTGGTGATTCTATAGTGAAGCACACCAATGTCCCCCTCACCAGATTGAGTAATGAGAGTCACAGTTAGCTGCCTTTGTGAGACTAGGATCTGTCAAGACAAATGGACAGTCGGGTCATTGAACCATAATGTATGACGCTATCATAGTCCATGTGGATGTTAATAACCTGAGACATATCTCCCTTGACTATATGAAGCGAGACATGATTGAGCTCACTGATTGTGTCTATCAGACAGGTATGAGCCTAACACTGAGCAGCATGCTATCTTCTCCAAGGATAATGCCACATTACCAAAATAATTTTTTTTTTAACAATTGGCTAAGCTTCTGGTGCCAATCAGAGTGGGTACAAAATTTGACAGTCTGGGAGGACACAGTTGACAGACCACTCTGCATTTCCAGGGATGGTCTGCATTTATCCCCTCTAGACTTTTGGATATTAACAAAGACATTTTCCAACCACATAGTGCCTTTTTTAGGCAATGCCAAACTGATAAACCTCCCAGCTTAACTGAACCTAAGATAGAATATTTGAAAGTGGTACTGCTCAGTGCTAGAAGTCTTAACAAGAAACTCTACTTCCTGCAAGCCTTCCTCTCCCTGGAGAGTGTAGACATTTGTGTAGTAATAGAGACATGGTTTAAAGCCGCAGATAGTACTCCGGCAATGCAATGTTATAAAGCCTTTCACACCTTTAGACCAGCTACTGCACAGAAGAGAACCAAAGGTGGAGGAGTCTGGCCCTAGGATTCAAGAATGGCAATTTTCCCTGTAGGAACAGGGTAACTGCTCCTGCATGGAAAATGGCCACTTTGCGATCCACATATGTGCTATTTTCACATGCATAAGCGGCCCAACACTGTTCTAGCATAGAAAGCCATGCGGGATGCTAATGAGCTAATTTGCTGGTAGAAACCATGCAAATGAGCTTGATTAGTGATCCAACAAAGCAGCATGTTCCATGCTGGAACAGTGTAGCTTGCAGAAATGTATTTGGTTACTAATCAAATATATTTTGGCAATCTACACAATGGAGTCATGTCAGCACTCCAGAAAGCATGTATTAATTAGGTTATGCATGCCAATGGCCAAATATATGGCCATTGGCATGCAAAACCATTCAACAAAATAAAAATTAATTTTTTTTTTATGCTGGCCGAACTCGGCCATTGAAGGCAGGGGAAGTGGTATGCTAGTGGTAGGGGGGAGAAAAAGTAGAAATGGGGGGGTATGTCAGTAGAACTACTTTCTGCATTTTGTCATTATAGTTAATGGCATGCAGAAATTGAACATATGCAGGGAACAGTGGCTGCTAAAGGGGAAGGCTCGGGAATAGTGCAGTAACTAGGGCTTAAGGCAGTGAGGTATGCCAATGAGGGGACTTATACTGAATCACAAGTTGAACAGGAAGATTTCTAAGTGTCAGGCTGCACCTGTTGGCTGGTGGTGTCTGCTTAGCTAAGCACAGCTAGGAGAGGGGTTGTGTCTTAGGCTGTTTACTCATACTCCATGAACTGAAGAGAGTTTGCATGTGCAGGGGAGGGACATGTCTTGCTGTTTACACTACCAGCAGGCTGAAAGAAGAAGGATAGATGGAAAGGCAAAGGAGGTAGCAGAACAAGGGAAATGCTGAACAAATCAGCAATATGGGAGTCTGCAACCCACAAGTGGCCAGTGAAAGCACTCAAATAATACAGCTGACAGGTGGCTGCAGAGCTGAAGATGGAAGGACATGTAAAATAGAATTAAAGGGCAACAGCACAAAATAAAGGTGAACTTATGTAGAAATCACTACTATGGGAGTCTTGCAACTCAGAATGGGCCCTGCAAATATAATACAGCTGGAAGGTAGCTGCAGAGTTGTAAATGGCAGGAAATGCAAGTAAAAATTAATTACAAAAAGGGCTCCTGCAGAATAAAGGCAATCATCCACAAATCTCCAGTAATGTTTCTACCACTCACAGTGGCTAAATCCAAGCCATGAGCAAGTAAGCTGGCAGCTGTAATGAATCAGAAACAGCCAATCTGACAGGCAGCAGTAGCAGCACAACACTATAAAGTATGGAAACACCCCTCAGTCTGCATTTCCCCACAAACTCTGTACCTTTGGAATAAACCTGAGAATTTTAACCGACAAAATGCTAGGGGCTGCCATTGCTCTGATACATCAGTAAGTGCTGGAGGCTGACTGTGGTGAGGAGGATAATGCTGTCAACTGTTGCAGACCCAGGAGGAGGAGAAGCATGTTCAGACCCAGGGTGACCTATCAGGGCCTACATGACCTGGACATTGTACAGCGTTACAGGGAGAACAGGGACATACATCAGCAAATAATGGAGCTGTGCCAGCCTTGCCTCACAACGAGAACAGAGGGGAACCCATCCCAGTGGATACTAAGAAATGTGTAGCCTTAAGAATACTAGCTACAGGTACTTTTCAAAGACCTACTGGAGATATCATGGGGGTGTCACAAGCATCTGCATCCGGAGTACTCCATTAGTTCCGGGATGCCATGCTACCACATGTCTGTGAACACATCTACTTCCCCAACACCCGTGAAGAATTGACCAGCAATATGAATATCTTCCACCATGTAGCTGAATACCTGCAGGTACTGGGTGCCATAGACTGCACGCACATCCACATCAAAGCACCACTTGGTGAGCAGGGTAGGTTTTACATAAACTGCAAGGTCTTCCCCTCCATCAACTGCCAGGTCATGTGCAATGCTCAGGGCATTACCATGAATGTGTGTGCTGGCAGCCCTGGAAGCTATCATAACATCCACATCTGGCATTCCTCACAGCTGTATCAGGGATTTGCCAGGGGGATGATCCCATATGGGATCTAGTGGGGGATGCTGGCTATGCACTGGAGCCGTGGATGATGAAACCCATCAGAAATGCACACACACCCATGCAAGAATGCCATAATGAGGCACACGCACAAACCAGGATCATTATAGAGCGAGTGTTTGGGATGCTCATGTCACGGTTCCACTGCCTGGAGATATCTGGTGGAGCCCTGCAGGACTCTCCAGCCACATGTGCACATATGTTCATAGTATGTGCCATGCTACACAATATGATCCTGCGGAAACAGCTGCAGAAGGAACAGGATGGGGAAGGAGCACACAGCCCCCACCATTGCCAAGGTCCCCACAGGCACAGAGGGACTTGGATGAGGAGCCCCCTGAGCCAAACCCTGTAGGCAGATGGAGGCATGCCTAGTATGCCCTGGCCTTGGCAAAGAGGCAATGCATAGCACACACACTGACAGTATAGGCACCCAGGGAATGACACCTATCTCCGACTCACACATACAGTAAAATGGATGCCAAACATGACACTACCTGTGCTTTACCATGTATAGGGAGTGTACTACGTGCATCTGACATAGTCAGCCCTCCAGCAGCATCCTCAATACTGGCCCAGCAACAAGGTAAGTCACTCTTCCTATCAATTAGTGACTGGAGTAGTATGCTCTTATAGTTGTTTGTATGGTATGGATGCAAGCATGCAAGGGAATTGTGTGGCTGAATGGGATAGCAGCAGACAGCTGACAGCAGGAAATCCATATCGAATACTGGTATCAACATACTAGGCAGTACTACACAAGGTGACAACTCCCATCACAGTACATGTGGTGGCCCAAATAACTGTGGGTGTCCTTGGGTCACACACATGGATGTCAGTGAGGGTCACATACCCACCACCCGCCTCACCCAGCAGGACAGGTTTAGATGACCATAAAGAAAGGCTGGGCTAAGGCCTCCAAATGATGACAATGGTGAACAGCCCCCCTCCAGACCAACACAGACATACTACAACAGGTGTGGCAGTTGCATTTTAGTTCTGAAGGGTAAGAACTCTGAAACGTAAATCTATACCATTACGATTTAATGTGTACTCTACTGATATGCCTCCTTTCTGCATGATAGGTCACAATACAATATGAAATGGAAGTCAACAGAGTAACTGAAATACCAGTACAGTCATTGCAAATGTTTGCAGTCTTCAGGTGTGCACCCCTCCAATCCCATGCAGAAATGCAGTAACACGTAAGTTTGAGGAGTAATATCACTGGAGCACAGATTGTCAGAACTGTCCCAATCTACATGATAGATTGTGGCATGTGTACAATATGCAGGGGTCAGTGTGGTAGGTTTGCTGTGTGTTTAATATTGTCTGGAAGCAGTCAGCATGTAAGCCTGGATGGTTGTGTCTCAGTGGTCTAGGTACAGTACCGTGATCAACAGGGCCATATTCCAACAACTGCAGTGTCAAGCACACTGCCTCACAGCTACACCCATGTCAGCAGTTGTACATATTCACTGTCCACATGTCAATATCTGTCACTGTTGGAAAGCTGGACATTCCATGAATGGGAGCCCATACTTAGAAACAGTACACAGGTGGAAGTACCCTACACAGAGTGCATATAAAATAACTGTCAACTGCACACAACTTTTGAAGTATACATAGAGGTTAGCATCACACTACTTATCCCTCTAGTATGGAATTGGCCATTCACTGGCAGACCACACAAGGCACAGTTATAAAGTAATGACAAGCTGCCCATGTTGACACACAAGGCAGGATAAGGGGACTGTCCCAGGTATATCTGTGAGTCAGGTGGCAGTAGCTTCCATATCACACATGCACTCAGCTCACCCCACCAGCAGCCACAGGTTTATCACAGGTAATATCCTTGCTGTAGGGAATGAGTACAGCATGACCTCATCTCTGTATGGGAATACATACATAATGCTCTATGCTGAATAGTATCCCATGCAGGTGTGTCCATAGCTGTAAGCAACATCCTGCCACATCCAGACTTGTGGATCAGTATGAACAGGAGGGATTGACAAGAACACATCAATCACTTACCACTGTCACACCAGGGTAATCCACTGACTTGCAGTCTGGGAAAGTATGAGTGACAGAATGCACTGGCCTGCTACAGATGGCCTGCAGCACTCTCAAATGGCCTACAGATCTCTAGCAAAGGCCCATGCCTCACCCATAGTGCCAATGTATGGAATGTCAGGGGGTCCTAACTAACAACCTAACACAGTAAACAGAAAAACAAATGCAAGGGCATGCTGACAAATGCCAGTAGAATTTCTACCCATGTCCTACAGCAAGAACTGTGGACCAGGACATAAATACTACTGGGATAAAGGCCCACAAAGTGATAGTGCGTTCATAATGTTAGGAAGAGGAGAGAATTACAGGGGGGGGTGTAGAAGCATGGATGTTATAGAGTGTGTGAAGTCTGAAACTCTAATGTCTGACAATACATGAATGGGAGTCCATACTTGGAGGCATGCCCATGCCCTTGCCTGGCCTTGGCAGCAGCAAGGCACAGCACACACACACACACAGACAGTAGGCACCCAGGGGTGACCGATCTCCGACTCACACATACAGTAAAATGGATGCCAAACATGACACTACCTGTGCTTTACCATGTATAGTGAGTGTACTACGTGCAAACCTGCAAACCCATGAATAAAAAGCCGCACAACTGCTTGTAAACCACAATGTGAAGGTAAACTGACCAGATATATGAGTCCTGCCTCTGGATAACCTGGGTGTAAATGTACAGCTGAGAGGTATGACCCCAGCAGGATATGGCCATTCTGTTAAGTTGAGAAAAGCACAAGAAGGGGATCTCCAGACAGCATACTAACAAGGTGCTGGACCATTTACACAGAACCAGCAGTCTATTGACTGTAGCTACACCCTCCACAATGGTAGGAGTGTGTCAGAATGTGCAGTCTATGCCTCAGAATATTGGTCTCAGCTTCACTCAACTTGTATTTCCCTGGTAAATAACTGTGTGCAAAGAATGATATTTTCAGTAGTTGATGACATAATACATCACAGTGTAAAACAGTGCATAAGTCAGACAATCTATGCTACAACCAACCATGTTACACAAGCAGCACAGGCAGCAATAGTTACAGTACCCCTTATGTTACACCCATTGTGTCTCCATATTGGTAACCTATCTATTGATATCCTGAAGAAACACGTTTCTAGGTGTAGCTGTAGCACACAAAAATCTGGACTGGAGTACAACTCTTCCTGGAATGGATTCACACATTCAATATAGAAGGTCATACTGGGTATGCTCCTACACTTAGAGAAATGAAGCCCATGTCTGACAACACAGTGGACTATAAATATTTGTTATTCACAGATGTCTGTGCACACACACCAAATTGTACACCAGTTATACTTCACACACACACAAACACACACACACACACACACACACACACACACACACACACACACACACACACACACACACACACACACACACACACACACACACACACACATTGGATAGGAATAATCACACATATCTAAGGCCAACATAACATCATATGTCAAACATACACACACAGAGACGTGGGGAAGTGAGAGACAGACAGCAACAGAGAGAATCCCATTATGAGGCCTGTCCCACCCAGTACACATCCCATTGGCCTAAATAACATGATGTGCTGATGTCATTCACTGTAGAAATTCCTTTTATTAGCCCTCAGCCCTATAGTGTCAGTGGTGTTTGTGATAACTGTGTAACACTATAGTACAAATAAATATTCATGTAGCATTTCTAATCTCAGTCCTGTCAAATGTAAAGTTGTGTGTGTGTTTCTAGATGAATGAGTTTGAGACCATTCACACTCACTACACTCCCCTTACCCCTCATTTAGTACTGCTGCTGATGTCACTCACCTTCAAAAATACCTTTGCACAGTTCACCACCATATAAGCTCTGTGGTGCTTGCGATAACTGTGTAATCCTATAGTGTAGCAAACTAGTTAGGTAGGTGTTGTCATCCTAGTCCTGGCAACTATGAAAACGTGTGTGTTTGTGTAAGACTCTGTGTAGCTTTATAGAGACATGATTGTGAGGTCATTCACACACATATAAGCTCCATGGCACTTGCAATAACTTTGTAATATTATAGTGTAGCAAACTAGTTAGGTAAGTGTTCTAATGTTGGTCCTGCCAACTGTGAAAATGTTTGTGTGGGAGTGGGTGTGTCTTTGTAGAGACATGATTTTGAGGCAATTCACACACACTAAACTTCTCTTCCCCTCTCCTTTAGTACTGCTGCTGATGTCACTCAAATTCAAAATTACCTGTGGACAGCTCACCAGCATGTAAGCTCCGTGGCACTTGTGTTAACTTCTTAAGGCTATAGTGTAGCAAACTATTTAAGCAGGAGTTTGAATCCTGGTGTTGGCAGCTGTGAAAATGTGTGAGTGTGTGTGGGTCTTTATATAGACATTATTTTGAGGCCATTCACACTCACTACACTTCCCTTACCCCTCCTTTAACACTGCTGCTGCTATCACTCACCTGCAAGGATACATTTGGACAGCTCACCAACATAGAAGCTCAGTGGTGCTTGCAATAACTGTGTAATAGTTTAGTGTTGCAAACTAGTTAGGTAGGAGTTCTAATCCTGGTCTTGGCAACTGTGAAAATGTTTGTGTAAGAGAGTGTGTGTGTCTTTGTATAGACATGATTTTGAGGCCATTCTCACTCACTACATTTCCCTTACCCCTCCTTTAGCACTGCTGCTGATGTCACTCACCTTCAAAGATTACCTTGGACAGGTCTTCAATCTATAAGCTCAATGGTACTAACGATAACTGCATGGTATTGTAGTGCAAAATACTACTTAGGTAAGATTTCTAATCTCAGTTCTGGCAATTGTAGAATTGTGTGTATATCTGTAGGTTGAAGTATTTTGTGTCCATACACAGCCAGTACATTTCAAAGTGTAATACTTTACAATGGCTGCTGATGTCACTCAAGTTAGAGTTTGGATGCTGGTCAACCTATAGCTCCGTGGCATGTGTGATAAATGCATAACACTGTAGTAGCAATGCATAGAGAGATAGGGGTTTGAAACTCAGTACTGGCAAGTGTGTGTGCGTCTGTTCCTCTGTCATCAGTATCCTGTGTGGATGTTGTAGTTATTGTGTAATAACAGGATCCATTGGGAGGCAGGTTTTGCTAACTTATTATATTGATGACCTGATATATGTCCCAATGTCCACATTACAAGGCCAACAGTTGCCAAACACCATAGAGGTTGGTGTAGACAATCTACAGCCCTAAATGTGTAGTACCATGTGCAATGACTATGTGACAGTATGGAATAGTTAACAATATAGGCAACCCTTCTAATAATCAGAGACCACTCTCAACCCAGGAATCATACACAAACATACTTGGCTAGACATCAACCACTATATCAGTAGTTCTCCTATACACTGCCTCACATATAGTACCCACGGTGTGATTGCAGTGGACTCCATGTTAAACTGATGACCAGACATGACTGATGTTACACAGGCTACAGATACATGTCCTCCCTGGCTGAAAATGTTTGTATACAACAGTAAGGTGGGTGGTAGCATTCCCAATCCATGTGATGTTGACATCATGCACAAAGGCCACTCTGACACCTATGACTGTTGTCAGAACCCTGGACATTACCCCAATGCCAAAAGATGTGCCGCCATTACCTCTGGGAACACCATGGCTCACATGAAGTAATACATTGGTGGTTGTCCACTGAACAGTGACGTTGTAATAACAGAATTGGGAACACAGGTTGACTGTCAGCTGTCTGTTGACCACAACAGTGCCAATGACATCAGAAAGTACTTTGATGTGTTACATCTCCTAAGTGTGTGTTATCCAGCAAGTAAAAGGACAAGGTTACCCTGTACCATCCCCTCAGTAGCCCAATCAATGTGTACAGTGACCCTTTTGCCATGTACCCCACTAGACACCTGCAAAAACTGTAGAGTCTGCAAACATACCACACAAAGAGAATACCATGCCTTATACACATGCCCTGTATGGATAGACTCCACTAACTCCAATGAATCCCTGATCATACTGTCTACGTAGGTGCAAACACTACCTCAGTTACACAGCCATGACACACCAAACTAGTTCAGGAATGCTACATCTGATGATACCAATCTGTCCACACAACATGGCCCAGAGAACTCAAGCACACTTCCTCACTTCAAAGGACATGCTTGTGGGACAGGTGCACAACCCAGACACTGTCCATGTTATGGAATATAAATTACATACATGTGAAGCAGTGCACATCACTGGCCACCCACAATAGAAATATTTAAGTAATCAACACAGGTCAATGTTGTTGCATTCTCTACCAGTGGCCAGTATGAGCTGGTCCAGGGCATTCAAAATGATGAATCCCAGGAAGGGTTGGGCCACTGTACCAGCACTTGGCTACTTTCCCCAGGTGATGGAGGGGTAGTTGATGTCTCATACTATGTCAGTGTTGCATTGGACCGTCATAGATGGCAGGGTGGTGAGGAATGTGCATTGACAGTCTAGGGACATAGATGTGGATCCATAGCAGGCTATGGTCTGGATTGCACTATTACCCCAAGGCAGTTGTACTGGAATTATCACCAATGCATTATGTGAGGATACTAGTCTGGAGGACTTCCTATCCATAATGAATATGGAGACAATGCCAACTGTGGAGGTGTGGTGTGGTCCATGTTTGAGGGCTGACAGCTGTGGGATGCATTATAGCCTGGTATTGCAGGGCTGCTGTCTGCTACTGTTAACCACCTCTCCAATACAGCAGACATGTTAATGTCCTCCACTCCAATGAGTGCTTTGAGTGACTGCATCCTGACAGTTAGATGTCTACTGTTGAGCAGCATGACCCTCAGATTGCATACGTGTCTAGCTGTCATGGTGGTAATTATATTAGGAACACTGCCTAATAATGCATTATAGGGGTGGCAAGACACTTAGCCAGTACCTGGAAACCCAGCACTGACAGATGTAGGACATCTGTGGCAAGTCATTGAGTTCTGTCAATCATGTTATCCCAAGCAGGGAGATACTGGATCCCCTAAGAATGACACAAAACACGTAAGCCAATGTTGCAGTAAATCATCTATTGATAGTACCTCAGCATAATTCTGGGTGACAGTGGTATACTGCTCAGAGCTACTGTCATACCTGCCTGGACCACATAATAAGAGAGTTCAACCATGTCTCCTGTCATGTTGTCCAGGGAGGTGTGCCCCAGGTGATTCACACTCACATGGATACAGAGTGATACTCATATTTTATTGTGGAGTGCCATGACTGGCTGTGTCATGTGTTGGATGCTGGCATGTGATATATATATTTGGCTGTTACCTGCTCCATATTAAACTTAGTGAGTGGGATATGTGCATGCCCCAGTAGCCAGTTACCCATGAGCACTGTATTGTGCAAGGTGGTTAGCCTTAGGAGCTTAGGTTGAGGGGCACACTATGTAGGTTAAATATGTGTCCCTTGGCATGTGCCATGTCGTGGTGTCTGAGTGTGTGTCTGTCTTGCTGATCTGTGCTGTTTAGGTAAATGTCCATTGGATGCCTCTGTGAAGGTGGGTGTGTGGCTTTTCACTGTATGTCATGGCTGTCAAAGTGGGTGTCTGGTGAGCTATGTGGTCCACATTGTGTGGTGCAGGTGTTGAACTTGACCTGCTTGTCCTGTCTTTGCTGGAGAGTGCATATGCTACATTGGGTGATATACGGGCAACTACCAGAGGTCTGAGGGTTTGGAGTTTAGAGAGGAGGGTTGTCTGTGTACACGAGGTAGTTGCAACAGTGCCTCAGAATGGACAAGTGCACCAGGGTAATGGGTGACAGCACATAAAACTGCCCTGCAATGATGCAGGGAGAGGTGGACATAACTAGTAAGTACTGGGGCAACTTCTATGATGAACAAGTACTGCTGATGGCTCCCAGCTGTGCCACACTTATTGATACATTAACCTGGTGAAATGCCAAGCCATAATGCCATTTGAAGTGCAAGACAGAAAGAACTAGCACGATGTAAAGGTGGAACAGAAGGCAGACTTACTGCCACCTGTAATACTTTACCTCAGCTGTGCAGTTATCAGCAGCTTTGGCCATGTGAATGTTCAGTAAGCTTTGTAGTGTGTGTGGTAACTCTGAAACACTATAGTAGACATAACTAGATAGGCAGGAGTTCTAATACCAATACTGGCAAGTGTGTGTGTGTGTGTGTGTGTGTGTGTGTGTGTGTGTGTGTGTGTGTGTGTGTGTGTGTGTGTGTGTGTGTGTGTGTGTGTGTGTGTGTGTTTGTGTCACCCTACTTTACTAGGTCTGCTGATGTCATTCACCTTAGAAGTTACTTTCACCCTACTTTGCTAGGCCTGCTGATGTCATTCACCTTAGAAGTTACTTGGGAGTAGGAGAACTGATGCAAACTCCACAGCGCATCTGTTAACTGCGTAACACTGTAGTCAAATAACTAGACAGGTAGGGGTTCTATTCTTAGCACTGGCAACTGTGTGTGCTCCTTTGGCCAAATATCATATCCTGTTTGCCTGATAACATTTTGATTGGTGTACCATCCATGCCTGTTTACCACCTCACAATGGCATTACCTTATATACCATGGTAATGGCATCTGCCTCACATGCAGCATGTTAAACCATTGCACAAGCCATTCCAGTTCTCTGTACAGATGTATATGGGATATCTAGATGTTTAGGTTCATAGGTTCATAGGTGTGTACTAGGCTAATGACCCTGGAGCCTTTACAAGCCTAGTCAGATGATTAACCTGTCATTGTGCCACCTGACATTATTCTCCAGTGCTACTGTGGAGTAGAGCCACTACAGTGATCCCTGGGGTGAATTCTCTATTTCCTATCCATTCAGCAAGATTTTTCTTGAAGAGGACCAGTGAGGTGCTCTGTTTGACATGTATGGGACATCTAGTCCATAGCATGGGCAGTCTCTGGGTTATGCACCCATCCCTCTGGCATGTCCTGTTTATTGAGGTAATGAGGCTGAGGTCTCTGGAGCATGTGGTGCAGAGGGATTGGGATATCCTTGTATGTACCATTTCTAATAGAGCTGGGTCAGACATGGCCTTGCAGGACAAGCAGAGATCACCTCTAACTAGGCAATATGAGACAGAGAATAGTTGGAGTGTTTTGAGTCTGTCCACATAGGACAACTGTTTCAGGCCTAGGATCATCTTTGTGAGGTACGTTTGCGGGCTCTGCAGTTGTTGCATATGTCCATTGAGGTACATGCCAAATGGGGTATTGTACCCGATGACTAGCCTAATGAGGAAGGGTAGGGGGAGACAATCACCCCCTACTTCCTGGATGCAAAGCCATTAGTAAACAGATGTTCCACATAGAAGGACTGTCTGCCCACAGTGGCAATGTGGTCATCAAAAGAGAGGTTGCTGTCAACCTGTGTTCACAGATCTCTTATAATACCTTTTGTGTTCAGTGGACTACCATCGATGTAGTGATTTATGGGAACTGAGTTGTGCCCATAGGGGATGCTGATACATATTTGGCCATTGAGCTTCAGGGCATGCTTCTGACAGCATACGTTGGTCTCAGTGAGGCCTTTCTGCTGGATGTCAACATCACTTGGGTAGTTAATAATAGCTCCCAACATGCAATCGTCTGCAAACTTTGTCGACCAGAGCACCCTTGTGATGGTCTGCACTTCAGAGAAGTAGATACCAAACAGGGGAGGACCCAGGGCTGAACACTGTTGGACCCCACTCATGACTGGTCATCAGTCTGACTTGGAGTCAGCTACTTTCACACAGTGGGTCGATCTGTGAGCCAGTTTGCAACCCACCTGCTGATATAGGGGTTGATGCCTACCTTAGTTGGTTTTCTAAGATTCCAGAGTGGGGAATGGTATCAAAGGCCTTGGCCAGATCAAGGTAGGCTGTATGACCACCTTGACATCATCCACAGCTCTGGTGACTGACTCAAAGAAGTTGACCAGGTTGAGCAGGCATGATCTACCCTCCACAAAACCAAACTGTGTGGGATCAAGACTTTGGAGATCCCCTATGCCCTTGTTTCATAGATCCATGATGATGTCTTCCATAGCTTTGCATATCAGACTCATCAGGCTAATGGAATGATAGTTCCCAGGGTCTGTAGTCGCTCCTACTTTGTGGAGAGGAATTATTGTAACAGTGCACCATTTGGCAGGGACAAAGCCTGAGATGAGGCTCTGATTGAACAGGGCACACAGGTGTGGTGCCAGGTCACTCTGTATTTCATGCACAACACTGCCAGGGATATTCTCATGTCCCATAGAAGATGTATTCCTGGCCTTGGACAGTGCTATTTTTAACCTGTGCAGCAGTAATACTGGGTGTCTGGCAATCTGCTGGTATTGTGATTGATCTTTTGTGGGGGGATGTGATGGGTCAGGTTGGCACTGAATCTGTCGGACAGTATATTGACAATATCTGTTGGCTCGGTGTAGGAGGTACCATTGTGCAGTAGTTCAGAGCACATCTGGGTACTGGCATGGAGATTATTAACATAACTATTGATGGCCTTGTGTTTGTCTTTCCTATCTGATGCAATTCTGTTTTCATAGCTAGCTTTAGAGGATTTGATGAGTGATCTCAAACTTTTGTTGAGGCCGATAAGGGAGTTATTCCAGTCTTGGGACTTCATCTTTTTCCGCATCAGTTTATTTGTTCCATTGTCAAGTTTGTGTATGGCAAGGGACCACCACATTGGCTTCTTGTTTTGGACGACAGCATCTTGGTTCTATTGGTCATGGCAAGGTCCATGCATATGTGTATGTGTTCATACAGTGCATTGGTGTATGATCTGGTGGTCATGCAACTACTCTCCATTTGCATGGGTGCCTTGAACTTAGCCACCTCTGTTTTAAGGATCCCAAGGTTAGCTTTGGAGGTGTCTGTCATGGTGGTTACCTTTGCAGGGTGGTGGGAGGGATGTCGATTCCCAAGCTGATCAGTTGTAGTTGGATCCACACCTCAGTATTTTGACATGTGGACCCAACAAGGTCATGTATGTTACCACATACATCAGGGAGAGTTGGATCCACCACCCTGAGTATTTCTGTGTTGTGGCATTCACTATGTGGCCGTGCATCCATGATAGCCTGGAACATGCGTCTGATGACTCCTTCTGTGGCACTTGCAACGGTGGCCTGATGAGCAGTGTTCCTCCTGCAAGCACCCCTGTCCATCCACCTATGTGGGACCTTGCCTGCATTCTGGCTATGGCCAGTATCTACACTCACACCTGCCATAGTCACCACACTAGCCTGTTCAATGCCACCACCCACCAACTGCCCATCATCTGTGGCCACTTGTGATGGGGTATGTGTGGACATTGTCACTGTGAGCAGTGATGGTGTGCACAAGAGGGGGATGCCAACTAATGGCACAGATTCAGCCCCTGGCAACCCCACCTGTACCTCAGTATTCCTATTATCATTAGCAGAGTTTGCAGAGACATTGACATTGTTTCAAAATGGGGGGACCCAGACCCCATTTCCACCTGTGACAGGAAGACAACATATGTAATTTAATACCTACACTTTGATGTTGGCTGGTACACACACACACACACACACACACACACACACACACACACACACACACACACACACACACACACACACACACACACACACACTTACAGGTGAGGTGGCACAAATCTGTTACACAGACCACACATTACCCACATGGTGACATTCATGACACATGGCTGTCATCATGCATTGCAGCCAGTTATACAACTTCTTGTGAAGGTGTCTATCAGCATGGCACATACTGACTTGGCCCTATTTGGCCACTCTTCCATGCAAAGGTCACCCAACTCTGTCAGAATGGAAGGGCAGCTCATGTGCACAGCCCTCATCAGGTCACACTGGGGTTTTCTATCTAGTGTAGGTCTAGGCTCTGGCTGGGCCAATCCATACTCATGTTTGTGTTCAGGTGGAGCCATTCTTAGGTAGCTTTGGATGTATGCAGCAGTTCTTTGTCATGTTGAAGGATGACACGCCTCCTCATCCTCAGCGATCTTGCAGACACCTGATGGATTTTGGGCAGAAGTGGGTGTTATTAGGAAATGTTCAGAATTCCCACCACCATGACTACAGGCCCTGTTCTGCCTGTGGAACAGCAGCCCCACAGCAGGCCACTGCCACCAGTGTGATTCAACATGGGGATGTTGGTGTTCAGGTTATGAGAGGTGTTGCTTGTGCACCACACTTACCTGTTGGTATTGTGTCTGTGAGGCCAATCCCTAGTCTCATTACACCATAACACATTTTCACACCTGCTTTTGGAAGACATGATGTGCTGTATTGCAATTTGTATCCACCCCTGGCTGTTTTTGGTGTGTGGAAATGCTTCCATCTTCTGACCCTACCCCATAGGCCAAAGGAATGCAGAATATGGGAGAGTGTTCTCACAGGTAGTACAGAACAGCAGTACTAGCAAGGGTTTCCTGCAACTCCCTCAGTTTTGCTGTATGTCCCCTGGCAACCTCTCTGGCTGGGTCTTGACATGTGTTGTCATCATTTTTGAAGGGACATCAGGTTCTTGTCAACAGCACTATTGTCCCATATTCACTCAACCTTTTGACAACACTGCTGTGGTAATGTTGTTGTACCCTACTTTTGACTGATAGCTTTCAAATCTGAGATCCCTTTGCTGCTTTGTACGCTGCCTGAGGAAGTGTGCTTGCAGGCAACTGAGCATATGTCACGGTTATCCCACTTGGACAGCAGACTGTTTTTGGTGTTAGTCAGAGTGCCTTTACTTGATGGTTGGTGTGTACCCAAGCAGACCGTATGCTGTCAGTAAATCAGAAGCTGCTGTAATAACATATTATTTGAAGGGTGTACACACATATGCATCCAGTATATTGTGAGGTTTATGTACTCCATATTTGGTGGCCAACAGATTGATTGTTTGTACAGGGAATTGTTCACATCATAGGTCACATTGCAGTTTGGAAAAGATGAGTACTGACATATTGTGGTCTCAATTTGTATAGACATCACAAACACCTTGCATCTTAACAGGGTTGTGTACACAGTTTATATCCACTATATGACAGTAATGTTTCACACATGTCCCTACCTTAGGCCATCTGTCCACCCATTGTGTTGCTCTCTGTCTAGAAGTCTTGCACTGTCAGGCCATGTGTTCTGCTACAGGGATGATACATTTGCATCAGATAGGCCCCTGTGGTGACCACTGTGATGCAATGCAGTTGACCCCAACACAGGTGAACATGCACATAAAGCAATATGGATATGAGTGACAGTTGTGTGCATGGTACACAGCATGGCCTTCACATGCCTGGGGTATTGGCAAACCACAAAATTACAATTGCATACTCACCAGCTGCAGGCTGCCATCCCACATGCAGACAGGAGGGACCTAGGTAGTTGTGTGAGGGGAATATGGTCAGCAGATCCACAAGTAGCATTGGTACAGGATGGATGCAGCATGTGTGCACATGTACAGTACAACCCCCATTACTACACAATTTGCTGTCCTTCACCATAGATGTGCACATCTGTGCATTAGAAAACCCCATCCACACCTGTAATCTGACCTGACGCATGTACATAGATACTCTACAATTACAAGTATGTCTGCTACACTAGTCTATTAATCTACACTGGGACCTTACCCACACACTCCTCATCAATTGTCTGGCTGCCAACCACCTCCAGTAAGTGGGAGGTCTGTACTCTGCTGTTGTACTGGGATGGGTGCCCCAAGGTACCTGTGGAGCTCCCCGGTGGATGCCAGTGGAGCTGCAAGGCCAGGTCCACACCTGTGGCTGTGTGGTCCCTGGACCCCAGCAGCCCTTTGCCAGGCATGGCATATCAGGTCACTTTCACAATGCCAGACTTGCTCGTATGTACATACGTGCAGGCCAACATCATTTACCCTGTGGACAAGGTCATCCCACAGGTCAGTCCTCTACTGTAGATGCTGCTGGCTCCAGCCAAACATTGTGGCATGGTTGTGTAGTATGGCTTCTATGATTATATTTGTCTGAGCCTCTGAGAATGTTGACCTTTGCTTATGCAACATTGCACCTGGGAGACATAAGGGAGATACATCACAGGACCTCATACATTTGGCAACCATATGTACAGAACCTGCACATCTACATTGAATATCAGTAGCCACCACTGACAACCACACCATACCCCTGTAATATATCAGTGCTGTATCTGCATGCATTGCAGTGCTGACCCTGAAGTGTCATATTCTCCTGAATGAGGCCTACTTAATTCCCTACTCCTGTACTCTTCATTCATGTCTGTGTCGAGGGATGACATTGGCCATTTTCCATGCGGATGTGGTGTGGATGGTGCCAAGCCTTGTTGTGACTACGGTGTGTAATGTTGTTGGGTACACATGCCTGAGTTCAAGTAGGATGCAGACAGGGATGTTATCATGTGCCATGGATACCTACATTTGTTGCCTTTCAGTAGGAAATATGTACCTGTTCACTGGTGATGAGGGGAGGGGTGTGGGTGCTGTGCATATCCAGCCCTAAACCTATCTGCAGCAGGTTACCTATAGATATGTTGTATGTATATGTGGCCTGATTGGCCACCATTACAGGGTTGGCTGGTATGTGGCCTCAGAGACTGCAGATATATGTGAAGATGGCCTTGTGATTGGCCTTGGTGGATGTGCCCAATTTGTACTCATAGTTAGCCTTACAGTACTCCACCTGTGACCTTATTTGTTTGATCAGACAAAGGCTGACTTGATGCCAGGTTGGTGCATGCTCCTGATTTGGTCTGTACAGCCAATATAGGGACAACGTCTGAGGTTTCTATGTTGCTGTTGTTCACCACAAGCATTCAGCCTACCATGAGGGGGTTGATGTTATCCTGCCGGGTATTGCTGAGGCCATGCAGCTATGTAGGTGCCCACATAGTATTGTGCTGTGGGCCTGGACACAGCTGCTAGGTCCACCATATGGGATGCCCTTCATGTGGTCCTTGGCCATTTACCTGGCCTGTGCTAGGGACATTACAGAGGTGTGGAGGCTACAGCTTCACAGGCAGTAGGTGGAAATACCTCACAGGACAGGACATGTGGAGACAGCCCAGCAACATGGGGGACAGAGCTCCAGAGTTTGACACAGCTTGTATGTCATCAGCGTTGTTA